>NC_042519.1:23618830-23818830 GCF_900963305.1 Echeneis naucrates | reverse complement strand
ATAAGTACTTATAAAAAGTAATGTGTGACAGAGGAATCCCTCTCCTCTGCTCTCAGTTAGGACTCTAATTGGAAGATGAGAGGCGTCCACAGGGCCCACCGAGGGGGAGTGTGTGTGTGTCAGCGCTTCGATTTTCTCCCAGCATTCCTCTCTCTTTTCTCTCTCATTCTGAAGAGGAGGAGGAGGTGTCACCGTGCCTACGGTTGCCGGCGGTGACAGGACAGCAGCTGCTCGCTCTCTTTTCCTCTCCCCCTTTTTCTCTCTCTGTCTCTTTCCCTCCTCATCGGTCCGGATGAACGAAACTCAGGGGAAATCATCACTATGTTTACTTCAGCCCCCCCTCCCACGCCACCACCCGCTATCTCTGTCCCATAACCCCCTGCTGCCCCGGCCCCCCCACTCCAACCCTACACATATCTCTGTTTTCCGCCCCATGATGGTGTTTGTTAGACAGATAGACAGCGACACCCCCCCTCCCCAAACTCTCTCTTGTAAATTTGTGACCTCCGCCGGCATCCGAAGAAAGAGGGGAGAGATGGAGCGGGAAAAATGGTCAGCAATTGGTGGTGATGTGAGAAGGAGGGAAAAGGGAGGGAGGGGGGATAAAGGCCAGACAATTGGTGGTGAGGGATGCAAGAGAGAGGGATAAAGGGGGTGGGGGGTGGGGGGGGCTTGAGAGGGCGATCAATGCGATGTTCACCTGCTGTCCACCTTCCCAATTTAAAGAGAAGGAGCGCTAACGATTTCCCCCCCGCCCCTTCAGCTGACGGAGCTGAGAGGAGGCCAGAGAAAGTCGAAAAATTAGACTTCAGCTCAGCAATGCATATAGATGGGGGGGGAATTAGCTGTTAATGGTGGAATGCAGATTAAGACAGAAAGACAGAGAGGCAGAAAATGGCTTTAATATGTGGAAGAGAAATGAGGCCTTTAATGCAGAACACAAACAGATTACTGCACAATTAGGTGTTAATGATGAAACACATACAGAGAGAGGCGTTCAGGCTCAAGGTGAGAGCGGGGAAAATAAGCTTTTAGTGCAGGACTGAATATAAATGGGACCAAAGGCTGGCAAATAAATACAGAATTAAACCAGAGAAGATAACTTTTACTGTAATTAACCCAGTAAACTGTAATTAGGGATAAAACTGACACTCTGCTCTGCACAAATATATAAAAAAAACTATTCTAAGTGAATCTTTTTCAATGCAATTAAAAATAATTCAGATCAACTTCACCTAAAAAGTTATAAAGCGTTTTTGTGACTGCTGATGTAATTCATCTTCTGACCACTGAAGGCAGCACTGAGTCTTTGGCGCTCATCTCCGCCATGTTTCGTTTTACACATTTCCACATTTTCTTTGACATCAACTCAACCTTTTGGTGAAAAAGATTCTCAACCAATCATTCATTTTTTACTTCTCTTCGCCCGACTCAACGTGAGGAACAAAATGTAGACCATGATTCCGAAATATCGAGATAAACTTGGTGCTGCAGGAACTTTTGTGCAAATCTGACAGTATTCAGTCCAGACGGGTCGATGAGTCATTAATCTTAATGCTTTTTATGCTAAGCTAGGCTAAATACACTGGGCTGGCATCATAACATCACGTTTGCGGCCAATCAGACGTGAGCAGCTTCTGTCTTCACAATAAGAGCGCAGTGTTCATCTGTTACTTGTCAATATGTGCAAAAATGTCAGCAGACTAATTCCTGGATTTCCTGCATTTGAATTGACTGAGTGTCGTTGTCATAATATCAAAGCCACAATAAGACACACTGATATCTGATCCCCCGACACACACACACACACACACACACACACCTCCTCACTTTGCCTTTGACACATGTGACTATTCATGTTCCCACTCTTCTGCCCCGATCTGTCAGCGCTGTCAAAATGATTATTCCTCCTTCTAATTAGAGTCAGGAAGAGAAGGACGAGGGGGAGGAAGAGGAAGAGGAGGCTGCTGGTGGCAGATTCTGTCCTCTGTGAGCGATCTTTAACTGGATTTGTTGTCCTTCAGAGCTGAATCCAGACCACCAGGAGAATCAGGTCTGGCTCAGTCCTCTTCCAGCAGGTCTTCCTCTGCGCCTCAGTAAAGAGCTCCCAGGATGCACCAGGACTTTGGTCTCCACCTTTCCTGGACTCCTTCGACCACCAATCCAGGTCCCTGGAGTTCAAATCAGCAAATCTTAGCATTGCTAACAAATAAACTAAGATGGTGAACATGTTAAACAACCTCACTGCTAACTTTAGCTTGTTAGCATGTTATCATGTTGATATTAGCATTAGCCCTCCCCCACTGGGAAGCCTCACTGAGCCGTTAGCATAACTTAAGACAGAAGGAGCTGCTAGCCAAGCATGAGATTAGCATGATGTTAGCCACCAAACGGCTGTGAGGTCACAGCGTGATGCTGCCGTGATCCAATCAGAGTTGTGTGTAGGTTGTGTTGTGGGTCAGTTTTGTTTGCAGTTGTGTGTTGGTTAGCTGATCATTCTCAGCTCTCTGTCTGATGATGTGTTTGGTGCTGACCTTTAAACAACTCTGTCCCATCATCCTCTGCTTCTCTTACAGCGGCCCGCAGGGAGCGAGCACACACACACACACACACACACACACACAGTTATACAGGCAGAAAAAGGATAGACAATCTGGCAATTTCACACACACACCTACACACATCCATGCATGTAAATAGGCTTTTACTGAGCTGGGAATGTGCACACTACACACACACACACACACACACACACACACACACACACACACACACAGGCATCACTGTCCGAGGTTTGGTGGTAATGAGGCCTGTCATCCTTCCACTCTGACTCTCCCTCCCTCCCTCTCTCTTTCTTTCTTCTTACATTGATCCACTAACAGATCCCCAATATAACAACTAGCAGTCGCTGTGGGAGACCCCCCCACCCCCCCGGCCTGCCTCTTCCTCCTCCTCCTCATCCTTCTCGACACGCAGCCCACCGGACCATTTAAAAACCTTCCACCACTTTCTCTCTCTCTCCTCTCTGTCTCTTTCTCCCGTAGTCTCTCTATCTCTTCAGGTTTCTGCTCTCTGCTGCTCCGTCGGCTTCAGACAGTCTTGTTATATTGGCTGACAAACAGAGGGGGGTTTCTCTGCTGCGTGCCGAGGCGGGGGGGGGGGGCGTCGGAGGGGTTCAAGTTTGTCCATCCGTCCGTCCATCTCACCTGGAGGTCCTGCAGAAAAATGAAACAACAGCAGGCAGAAAATAAAGACTCAGCTGAGACGTTTCAGAGCAGAACATCAGGAGATGAAGTCTCAGAGTTCAGCTGCTGGCTGACGAAGTCAAGTCTGCAGTTTTTCTCATTCTGCTTTTAATGAAGACACGATTTGGGTTTGTGTTCAAGCTTTGTCATCACATCTTCAGTAACCTCGAAAAGAAAACCCACATTTTAACTCATTTATTCTGCTTCAATACACGATTATATCAAAAACAGGAAGATCAGAAACACACAAAACCAAACCTGAAACTCCAGGAAAGACAGACACATGTCAAAAATATTCATTCTTTCAAAAGTGTTGCATTTAAATATTATTATTTGGAGCTTTGACCATCGTGAATTTTCACATTAAAAGCCCCTGACCTGTCCAGACAGCTCCTCCTTCGTTCCTCCGTCCATCTCAGACTAAGTGAGCTTCATCAAAGAATCTGAAAAGGATGGAAATTTAGAGAATTTAAAACTTTTCAGGATGTGGGGGCCGTGAGAGACCTGGTCTCCTGGAATAAGATGACGTTGGGAATCCGGATTATTTAGTTAATTTGAGGAGATGTGACTTTTTTGGGAGGAGGCGGTATGTCGAGCGGACGGCTGTGATATATTTCACTGTTTACTGTCGACTTCCTGTCGTCCTCTGGAGATTTCTGCTCTGCTCTGACCTTTGTGTTCAGAGATGTTTTCCTCCCCTGTGTGTGTGCGTAAAGGTGTGTATCTGTTTATCTGTTTGTATCTGTGTGTGTGTGTGTGTGTGTGTGTGTTGTAGAACAGGGGAAAACAAATCACCCGCTGTAGTTCTCATTAGCAGCAGTTTTGTGTCAGCGCTGAGAGATCAGCTGTCAGCGCTCGGCCTTCTTCTGCAGCTTCACCTTTTACCGACGATAATTACACCGTTTAACGCCAACACTCCTCACACAGACACACAAATGGGCAGCCTGCAGACTCACAACTGGTTCAACTTGGAAACAAAGCAGTCTGTGTATCATTCAGGACGAAATTGTGGTGAAAACCAGGCGGACAAAATTGGAAAGACTTTAGAAATGTGACTGACATCAGTACTGATGATGGTGAAACGGTTTGTGACGAGGATCACCTGAACACATCACACCGAACTTTTGTTTGTTTTCAACGGTTTATTGTAAAAAATTCACCTTTTGGCACATTTAGTTATTCTGCGTGGTTGTAAAGGAAGAAAACACAATGTGTGATATGTTTGTGAAAGACGTTTTAAAGGCCACGTTAGCTTCAGTGGCTCGAGGAAGATCAGCCAAAACCAAACAACCAGGATGTTAACAGTCAGGATGCGTTCACTGACCCGCTACAACAACAGTTCAATTCACCCCCACAGGAACAGAAACAGTGTTCGACCTCTTTTTCATCCTGTGAAATTTGTGAAAATTGTTGTTTTTGAAAACAATTTTTTGGTACAATTCAGAACACAACAGGAAGAAAAAATACTTTTAATTCATTTAACCACAACATGAAAAAGGAAAACTGGGAGGAAAAAGTGCAGTCATGATATTTGACACTTGCTGCAGAGGTTCTTTAGTTTGTTAGTGTTTTTTTGTTGTTGTTGTTGTTTGCATATGTTCGTAAACAGGTATAGACACTAATCCATTCAAATGTTGATTAGATGCATAGAAAGTGGAAAAAAATTTGGCAAATGAGAAATGATTTGGCAACAAGAGATTGATGAGGAGCTACATGTTTGTTCTGAAAGTGCAGGTTTTCATGATATCTGTCATGTTTGATTTCTCAGCACCAAACTTGTGTTAAATGTTCATCAAACAGACGCTTCAGTCCGTTTCCTGTCGCAGACTGACGGCAGATTTAAGGACCGTGTTCGGTATTTAGTTTTAGAGATGATGCTAACTGGCACCATCCGCTAATGCTCCAAAGATGCTAACATGCTAACACAGTGAAACTGGTAAGTGGTGAACACAAAGAATTGCCAAAGCACCATCAGCTGAAAACCTCATATGTCCACAAAGGTCTGAAAAACTGAAAACATCAACAAAACTGATGAAGAAAGAAACATTTGATAAAAAGAAGATGACAACTTACAGTAACACTGAAGCTAAGTGCAGCCATTTAGGAGATGAGAGGTCTTCATCAGAGAAAACATTCAGATTTCTCTTCTAAACACTTCAAACTTAACAGTTTTAACAAATAGTCTGTACCGCAGATGTTTGTTAGACAGCTACTGTCGCTGATGTGTTGTGTTAATCACTTAAAATGTTTTTATATTATCTCTGTATACAGGAGAACTCAGTCAGAAGTCATTTTCTAAAGCTGCTGGATGTTAACATGCTAATTGAGGTTTAGTGTATAACATTTCTGAACAGAAATGAGGAAAACATTTTCTTTCAAGAAGCAAAATCTACATTTTTCTTTTGTTGCATCACTAACGTTGTGTTGAGTCCTCTGAGCCGCTCTGGGGCTCAGCATCGAACCGACTCAGTAAAACAGAAGTCAGCATCTGGAAACAGCTCTTGGTGAGTCGAGGAGTGAAGTTTGATGCTGAACTTCCTTTAGAGCGATGGTTAAATATCTGTTGATGATCATTTTAGCTGCAAATCAGCAGAAAAACCTACAAACAGCTTCTTTAAAATGTGAATTTGATCAAAACTGAAATACAATACCCAACCCTCTCTGCTAGCATGCTAACATCAGCAGGTTGATATGCAACAAGGTGAATTCAGCGAACAGCCAGTGACCTCTGATTGGCCACATGCTGCACCTGTTCACCAGCCCTCCACCTCCACGACGAAGGGCTCTTTGACGGGGATCCTGCCGCTGTTGACGATCACACACTCGGTGTACGGCAGGTTCCTGTCGTTGGTGTCCTGAAGCTCGATGGTGTGCACGACGGCCTGGAGGACGAGATGGACACAGACAGGTCAGAGACGACTCTGGTTCTGGTCTCTGTTACTGATCTGGACCTGAGGCACTTTATTCTGTTTCTGTTTGTAGGCTAAAATATAGTTTGATATTTAGAAAACATACAAAAATAGCATCTGATCTGCGGTTTGTGTGACTTTGTTGGACACTAAACAATCTGCAAGTCAAATGCAACTTGTACTAACAGCCGAGTAAAGCCTGAACTCAAAACACCATGTCCATGATGTGTGTGTGTGTGTGTGTGTGTGTGTGTGCGTGTGTGTGCGTGTGTGGGTGTGTGTGTGTGTGTGTGTGTGTGTGTGTGTGTGTGCGTGTGTGTGTGTATGTGAAACTATATCATATATCTGATAGAACATGAGGAAAATTCTGTGTGGGTAAATTTTTCCTTTTTGTTTTTAATTTGTCATTTAATTGAATTGTTGTTTGGTTTAGTTTCTCTGGAGAAAACATCTGAGTTGTGTTTCCCTTTAAAAGGGGGCGGGACCTCCTCTGGTCTAATTCCTGAGTGGGCGGAGCCACTGAATCGACAGGAAGTCAGCTCACAGGTGGCAGAAGGAGCAGGAAGGCCTCATGTTTGGGTCAGCTGGGAGTTTTGTTGGATTCACAATCAGCTGAGTGACTTGGTTCTCCTGAACCACATTAAACTGGATTGGATCAGACCGGACTGGACCAAACTCCTGCAGCATCAATATCTATTTGGACAGAAACTTCATAGTCGATGTTTAGCAGCTTCATGGAGAGCCGGACTCACCATCCCGTCCAGGACTTTTCCAAAGACCACGTGTTTCCCGTCCAGCCACGGCGCTTTGGTGCCCAGGATGAAGAACTGTGACCCGTTGGTGTCCGGACCGGCGTTGGCCATACTCACCTGGTAAAAACACACACACAAATTCACACATCATGACACAACTTCAACAGATCAAAATAGGCCTTTTGAAAAAGTGTCACTGTTTATGACATAAAAAAATTAATGTCAAGTTGTTAAAGAAGACCTTTCCCATAGACTTCAATGCAGTGTGTCCCCTCATGGTTATCAGATAAAATGCAATCTTAGCTTTACTCACCCAACCGGCTCCTAAATGCTTCAGTTTGAAGTTCTCGTCTGTGAAAGTCGTCCCGTAGATGCTGTGTCCTAAAAGAGTCACACAAAAAACACTTCCTGGTTGTGTGTCCTTGATCATGTGACACTAATGTCCAAAGGTGGTTTCACTGTGCGATGAATAAACCAACAAACTGTCTTACATTCAGCTCCCAGACCTTTAACACAGGCAGCCATTGAGCATTTCTGCTCTGACTTCCTGTTTTATTTTGGAATCCACAGGAAACAGATTTTGGGTGTTACTCCTCTCTCTGCAGCAGTTTGACACTTGGTGTGGGTCTGTGATAAATGTTCTCACCTCCGGTCCCGTCTCCGGCGGTGAAGTCCCCCCCCTGGATCATGAAGTCTTTGATGACTCTGTGGAACTTGGTGCCTTTGTAGCCGTAACCTTTCTGACAACACACACAACGCAACACAACACAACTGTCCAGTCAGACACAACACAGTGGACCGAACGGTCCGTCCCCCTTTTTTCAAACTTTTAGTTTTGGGAGGTTTTTCTTTGTGATGAGTGAACCAGCAGAAGATCTGATCGTTGTTTAGAATTTATTTGTGTGTGTTCACTAAAGTGGTACCTCGCCGGTTGCCAGGGCGACAAAGTTATTGACAGTTAGAGGAACGACCTCTCCAAACAGCCCGATGACGATCCGTCCCACCTCGTGTCCCGCCACTGTGATGTCAAAGAACACCTGGACACACACACACACACAGCAGGTGAAGTCAGTCAGTCAACAGAATAGAATAGAACAGAAAAGAACAGAATAGAATAGAATAGAATAGAATAGAACAGAACAGAGCAGAGCAGAACAGAACAGAATAGAATAGAATAGAATAGAACAGAATAGAATAGAATAGAATAGAACAGAATAGAATAGAATAGAATAGAACAGAATAGAACAGAATAGAATAGAATAGAATAGAATAGAATAGAATAGAACAGAATAGAATAGAATAGAATAGAACAGAGCAGAATAGAATAGAATAGAACAGAGCAGAATAGAACAGAATAGAACAGAATAGAACAGAGCAGAACAGAGCAGAACAGAATAGAACAGAACAGAATAGAACAGAATAGAATAGAATAGAACAGAACAGAATAGAATAGAACAGAACAGAATAGAACACAATAGAACAGAATGCCTTTAATGTCATTATACATCAGTACAAAATTAGAGCACCACCAGTTTCAGAGAAATATAAACAGAAATAAGGTGCACACGCCTCACATGCAGGTTCAGTGTCTTCATGGGGGGGTCATCCCACCTACTGCTGTGTGTATTCTAGAAGGATCTGGGTTAATGCCCCCCCAACAGCCGCTGTGCGCGCATGCGCTGTGAGGTGCTCGTTATCAGAAAGGCCACAAGAGGACGATGCCAAGAGAGTTAGGAGACAAGGAAAGGAGAGGAGGAGAGGAGAGGAGAGGAGCCGAGGACGCAGCGGGATCTGCACTCACCTTCTCGGTGACTCTCGGTCCGGACCGGGAGGCCGAACCGGACTCCGACGGCACACAGGCGGACAGGACGAGCAGAGCGGGCAGGACCGACCGGAGCTCCATGTCCGACCGGATCACAGCTGGAAGGATGCCGGAAAACAGCGCTCCGATTCCGGACACATCATCACAGCACTCCCCCTATAGGCCGGGTCTGGATCTAAGCTCCGCCCACTGAGGAGAGGAGAGGAGGAGGCAAGGACACAAGAAGAAGAGCAGAGGGAAGGAGAGAAGGAGAGATGGGGAGAAGAGTGAAGTTCAACAACACAACACAAAAACTGAAAGGAGTCAGTGAAAAGATGTGATGTCAGTGTTTCCCAACGGTCGGCTCGGGGCCCTCAGAGGGCCGGGGGATAAATGTGAGGGGTCGGGAGAGTAAAGCTCCTTCGGACAAATAAAGGTGAGCTGTTTGTGTCACACCTGAGGAAGAGGAAGTCTCACCTGAGGCGAGAAACGAAGGGTAAACTGATGTCATCACACTTCAAATAAACAACAACAAAAACAAACGCGAGGTCATCAGCGAGCCGCGGCAGGGTCACACTTTAATCCCTTCAATTTTCCCATCACTATAACCACTGCGGGCTCGTCCCATCATCAACTACAAGATCAGAGATAGATCAGCAGCTGACAGGAAGCTTTTACGGCACTTTGGACACTTTACTGCAGCGAACCCGCAGAATACAGGTCCCCGAAGAGAACGTGTCTGCAGAGATGAATTATAACAGTCAGCCTGCCGTGACCTTAACACGCACACACACTCACTTATCGGCCTCCTGTCAGACGGCCCGTCCATTCGTCTTTTCTTTCCTCCATCTGCTGAATTAATTAAGCAGAAATGTAAACGTTTTAATTGAATGTCAAAGCAGAACCTTAACAACATGCTGCTATGTAAATGAAAGTGGCACCGCTTTAAACCTGCACAGTTATATATACACCAAGGTTACAGGAGAGGGGGGGGTGGGTGTGGGGGGGGGTGTGTGTGTGTGTGTGTGTGTGTGTGTGTGGTGTGTGTGTGTGTGTGTGTGTGTGTGTGTGTGTGTGTGTGTGGGTGTGTGTGGGTGTGTGTGGGTGGGTGGGTGTGTGTGTGTGTGTGTGTGTGTGTGTGGGTGGGTGGGTGGGTGTGTGTGTGTGTGTGTGTGTGTGTGTGTGTGTGTGTGGGTGTGTGTGGGTGTGTGTGGGTGGGTGTGTGGGTGGGTGGGTGGGTGTGTGGGTGGGTGTGTGTGTGTGTGGGTGGGGGTGTGTGTGTGTGTGTGTGTGTGTGTGTGTGTGTGTGTGTGTGTGTGGGTGTGTGTGGGTGTGTGTGGGTGGGTGTGTGGGTGGGTGGGTGGGTGTGTGTGTGTGGGTGGGTGGGTGTGTGTGTGTGTGTGGGGGGGGGGGGGGGGTGTGTGTGTGTGTGTGTGTGTGTGTTAATTGAATTGCCATCAGTTGTGTGCTAACTAACCCTCATGGATTTAAACCAATAAGAGTGGAAACAGCGACTCCACCGAGTGTACTGAAATCTATGGGAAAATGTCCCTCCTCCTCCCTGATGAGTTTTTGGTCTCAGTCTGAAATACAACGTGATGCTCATTTTTAAATGATGCTCCTTTAGAGGGAGGGGCTGGGGGGCGTGGCTACTGTGTGACTGACAGACTGAACCATCCAATCTGGTTTAAACAAACAAACAAACAAAAAAAAAACAAATAACAACAAAGTAGGGGCTTTGAAACAAATTAACAAAAACTAACAAACTGATGAGGTTTCAGATTAACACTTTGGTCAGAAAGTCCAATTTGTTTTGTAAATGTTTTTATCTGGTGTCCCATCTGGACTCTTGCGGTGCTGATATCTGATATTGTAGTATTTTATCCTGTAAAAGCGGAATCAGGACTTAAAGTGGAGTCTCGATGAGCGTTCAGGTTTCAGGTGAACGATGTTGTCGGTGAGCACATGACGCCTTCAGCAGCAGCTCCACTCTGTTCTCACATGCAGGAATTCACCGCTTTGCTAAATGAACTCTTGTTAATATTGTGTTTTTTCTTTTCCTGCAGCCGTCTAAATAATTAGCTTTTGTTGTAGAAAATGATGAATTTGGGCAGTTAATTTATTGATCGGGCGGCTCCTCCGATGTGCTTTGCTTTAGAAAGCCATTAATCAATGGATGAAAACACCTAATTCTCCTCCTGCTCTCCTTTTCTGTTTTCTATTTTTTTATTTCTTCTCTGCAGCCACAACGAGGAAAAGAGCTGCAGCTTCAGATTAATGACGATAATGAAGTGGAAAAATAATAGTTTATGCATTATTTAGGGTTTTTGTATCTATTGGGAACAAGTGCATAAATGATTTCTTTTCATCAGTTTAGGGGCGAAAAATTTAATGAGTAGCTCAAATGATGTAACAAAGATTACACATTCAAAAGTGTGCAAATGTAAAAGATGGCAGAGTTACAATTTAAAATTTAATTTGGTAAGTTTCAAGATAAATTAGATTTCTTTGATTTGTTAACAAGTGCCTTTAATCTAACTTGTGTGGAAAGAGCTAAAAACCAAAAACTGATTGGCTGTGACATCACCCATCAGAGCCAATAGGAGCGTCCGACGTAGAGACGTGACTCCAGAGGTCAGTATCAAAGATGGAGGATGAGAATGGACGGATAAACACACAGAAGGAGTCAGAGAGTCAGACTGATCCAGATCTGAAGTCAGTTTCAGATTGGACAGATCAGCTGATTCTGCAGTTTTCCCAGAATTCCTGACACTAAAAACGGAGCTCAACGTCTCCTTCTGTCTGCAGCCATTAATTTGTCATCTGGATTCGAACTTTCAGTTGAAGCTTTAATTCTCTACTGGAGGGATTCAAACTAACAACCCCTGTGATTCCCTCCTGGCTACTGTCGGCCCTGAGGTTGCCCCTCAGCCAATCAGACGGCTTGTTGTTGCTCCACATTCCTCGACGCTGAAAAAGTCGCTTTAAGTCGACAAGAGTTCATTTTCAGACGCTTATGTTTGTGTTTTTGTTCGTTATCAATCCACCAGAGGTCCCGAGGATGACAAATGGGGCCTGTCAGGGCGACGCCAGTCATAACAACACACACACACACACACACACACACACACTTATGTTTTCAGGCTTTTAGCTGATCTTCTTATCCGCAGCAGCTTACAATGACTGATGTACGCACACATATCGTATATTTCACGTGTGTGTGTGTTTGTGTATGTGTGTGTGTGGGCATGTGTGTATGTGTGTGTGTGCGTGTGTGTGCTTGTGTGTGTGCGTGTGTGTTTGCGTGTGTGTATGTGTGTGTGTTGGCATGTCTGCGTGTGTGTGTCGGCATGTGTGTGTGTGTGTGTGTGTGTGTGTGTGTAAAAAGCACAGGAGTGGGAAACTTTGGGGTTGTGGATAACGATTCAGATCCAGAAATACAATGAGCACGGCTGTAACGTGTCTTATCTACACACACACACACGTTGAATTAAGACATGAGAAGTTGGTTCTGAATTTAAAGCAGGACGACCATTTGAATTATTATTTATATTTGATTTTTGCTTTTACACACAGAATATTTGTGTGGTTGTTGTCGACCCGGTTCAGTGAGTTGTGTTCCCGCCCAGTTTTTGACCCGTACTGAAGGAGCTCGGTCACTGACGTGCTGACCTGCAGTCACCTGGTGGTTGTTGTTGTCGTTTACGTGTCTGGTCCAACAATAAGAATCCATGTTTTCATGATGTGGCGACATCTAACAACCCAATCACATCGCTGAGGAGATGGTGGGGGTCAAAGGTCAGAGTTCACCCAGTCATTTTCTTGGTGGCTCATAAACTAGCTGAGAGAAGCAGTTCTGTCCTGACTGTTCACAGAGCTAACTGATTAGCATTAGCCTCACATGTAGCTTCTAATTGCGGCCTAGCTCAGCTGCCATATCTGTCAGACCGCTCCTTCCTGCGCGGCTCCTGTTTCCTGGGAAACGAAGGAACCAGCTGGTGGATCCTTCACAAACG
The DNA here is from genome assembly GCF_900963305.1 of Echeneis naucrates. Lineage (NCBI taxonomy): Eukaryota > Metazoa > Chordata > Actinopteri > Carangiformes > Echeneidae > Echeneis > Echeneis naucrates. The sequence continues at coordinate 23,806,107 of NC_042519.1, read as the reverse complement.
TCCTCACACCTCAGTCGGCCCCCGAGGACTGCTCCACCTCCTGGTCCTGCAGGATGTGCTCCCTTGATGTAGCACCGCCTACCTGACGAGTGGATTCTGCCGAACTCCATCTCGTCTCTGTGGACCAATCGACACCGAGCTCCAGGAAACCGAAAAAGAGCTTTCACTGCAAGTGCAATGCATGATGGGATGTGTTGTTTGTTCAGTGATCATTGGCCGTTCACTGCTTTTCCAGATGCATTATGGGAGACTGAGGCCACAAACGGCAAGAAACTGTTCACTGAGCTCATAAATCCGGGAAAAGGAGGGACATTTTCCCATAGACATCAATGCAATCTGACTTTTTTTAGCCAGAAGAGTCGCCCCCTGACGGCCAGCAGAGAGATTGCAGGTGTAGAGTCGAGGTCCAGGTGGAAGTGGAAGTCTGTCCCCTGGAGATGATGTCATCATTCAATCTGATTATTTGTTTTTTTTATGAGTGAAACTGTGACAGACTGACGTCACAGTTTCACTAAAGTGACTTTGAGTCACTTCTAGATTGAACCCGAACTGTCTGTTCAGATGAAGACTGCCAATAAAGATCATCCGAACCGAATCTGAAGGCAGGAAGCCAGAGAGGAGGAGAGGCTCAGAAATAATGAGAGGGGGAGAGAGACTACAGGAGATAAGGGAGTGAGAGAGAGGGGAGGAGAGAGAGGGGAGGGGGGAGGAGGGAGGCTGCAGCCTCTCCGGTAGTTTTGGCTCCGGAGGCTCGCAGGACGCAGCGGACCGTCGATGGTTCACCGCAGCCCGGAGGAGGGACCGACCGGAACTCAGCGCGCAGGAGCCGCAGAACCCCGACAGCAGTAAGCCTCCTCAGCTCCGACAGCTTCACTCAGACAGACAGACAGACCAACAAACAAACAAACAAACAACACAAACAACACAAACACCGGTGAGAGCGGGAGCTCCGGCCGTCTGTGGCCGCCCTCCGCTGCCTCCGCCCGGCGCGCTGAGCCGGCGGACTGTCCGGGACTCTTCGCTCCATTCGGGCCGATTTCGGTTAAATTCATCCAAGTCCGACTTTTTCTTTCTTTATTCGTCCCTCTTCCCTTTTCTGGCGCTTTATCTGCGCGTAAAAGATAAAAAATCCACCAGACAGATCCGGATCTGAGCTGGACTCTGACTTTTTCTGAAGTTTGATGAGAGATTTTAGAAACTGGAGCTGAATGAATTCGGTTTGTCAGCATGAGAATGAAAACTGTTCAACTTTCTGCTCAAACTGTGGTTCACTCCAAAAAGACCCAGACTCAGCCAAATGCTCAGGTAATATTTTAGGATGAAAACACAACAGTGTGCTGTAGTTTACACTTTGGGAAAATGTGTGTGTTCATGAAACTGCAGAAAAATCAGCTGGAGGAGGAAAGATAAGGAAACGTGAGTCTGAATTTCTGAATTTCGTGTTTGCTCTGCTCCTGTCTTGGACTTTGTGATGGTTGACGCCTCGCCCTCTGCTTCCTCCAGCAGCCATGCTGAAGCCGGGCGACCCGAGCGGCTCGGCCTTCCTGAAGGTGGACCCGTCCTACCTGCAGCACTGGCAGCAGCTCTTCCCTCAGGCTCAGCTCAAAGCTCCTCTGGCTCCGCCGCCGCCGCCGCCACCTGACCGCCTCTCCATCCCCGTGGACGGCCTGCGCCCGTCCCGCCTGCACAGCCACCTGCTGGCCTCCACACACTGCACCTCCTCCTCCTCCGCCTCCTCCTCCACATCCTCCTCAGCAGCTCCTTCCTCCTCCTCCTCCTCCTCCTCAGCGGCAGCTCTCACTCCATCCTCCTCCATCTCCCTCCCGGCCCCCGCGGCGCTCTCCCAGCTGCCCGTGCCGCAGCAGATCGCTCTCTTTGGCCAGGCGCTGGCTCCGGTGTGTGCCGGGCCCGGAGGTCCAGGAGGAGGAGGAGGCGGGCCGGGAGGCCCGGGAGGAGGAGATCTGGTGGTCGTCGTTCCCCCCGAGAACCAGCAGGGTCACAACCCGGCGGCGGGGCTCCTCCATCAGGCCAAAGAGCAGGGCTGTGGGGGGGTGGGGGTGGGGGTGGTGTCGTCCAGCGTGAAGAGCGGCGGCGGCGGTGAGGATGGAGGGAAAGGAGCAACGACCAGATTCAAGCTGACCTCAGAGGAGCTGGACTACTACCTGTACGGACAGCAGAGGATGGAGATCATCCCCCTGAGCAACCACACAGGAGAGCTCAACAACCGTACGTACGCACACACACACACACACACACACACCTGTCACGGCCCTGAGCGGTGGAGTGTGTGTCTTTATCTGAAGCTGCATGATGGACGGGTGACAGGAAGTGAGAGGACGATGAGGTTGTGTTGAGTGTCTTAACTTTGTGGCTTTTTATTCCTCATTTTTGTGTTGTTAATCTGACTGTTGTGTAGTTGTGCGTTTCTCTGCTGAGTGCGATTATTCTGCTAATAATCAATAACGGCACATTAATTTAATTATTGCAGCTGAATTTTTCTGAAACGTTTCTTTGAGCGTTCGGCCTCTCTAAACGGTTAACTGATCTCACAGTAAATCATTTTATTTTTATTTTAGTGTAATTACTGAATGATGTTTCTAATAATTTGACTGGACGTGTCGTTAAAGGCTCGTTTCACCCTCGGCTTGTTTTTCTTTCTAATTATTTCTGCTCTTTTTAAATCATTTTTATGGTTCACATTTTTTTAAGGCTCCACAAAATGAGCGTCAGCATTTACCTGCAGTGAAATATTTCTCTGAAATTAATGATAATTAATAAAATCTGGTGAGAAATTAAAGAAGTAAATCATTTTTAAAGAAGTAAATCATTTTGATTTAAAAAATAATTTTCCTCATTTATTATTCTAAAAATATGAAGATTGATTTAATTGAGTAATTAGTGAAATAAATCAGATATTTGGCTCGTCTCTGGTGTTCCATCCAGACAGCTGCAGTGTTGGACAGTCAAAGGTCAGAGGTCAGACAGCAGCTCTGGGTCAAAGTTCACTTCATTCAGATTTTCAGGAAAATAAAAGTGGCGTTTTTTTGCTGCTTTTTGTTTGATTGGTGATTATTAATGTGACTGAAACTCCAATCAAAAAATGGATAGATTGAAAATTATATTTATAAATGATAAAAAAATCGTTTTATTGAAGGCTGAGAAGGAAAAAAGAATCTAACACAAGTTCGTTTTGATTTAGTTTAAAAACATTTTTAAGAATATACATAAACAGTTAAATTCATGTTTTAATGAAAAAAAAAAACAGGAAATCACGTTTTTACTCCCGTGAATTCAAAACAATCAAACTCTTTAATAACATATCTATGGTGTGTGTGTGTGTGTGTGTGTGTGTGTGTGTGTGTGTGTTCCCTTCGTCTTTAAGGCATGAAGGCGCTGTCAGTATCTGTCCACACACACACACACACACACACAAACAAACACACAATCTCGTTGTCATCAGTAAAGTCGGGACGTCCCGCCGAGCTCTCTCTCACACACACACACACACACACACACACAGTCCGTTTCCAGCTGCGCACGTGCAGACCACAGTGAGGTCTCGTATCTGACGTTTTAAGGTGGAAACTTGGTTTTATTTCCTCCTCCTCCTCCTTAAACCTCCCGGACGTTTAATCAGGATTAAATTATAAAAATAAAAAGCACGTCATTTTAATAAAACGATAAAACTTTACTAGTTGAATCTGTCTGAATATTTTATTCACCTTTAACTTTACTTTTAATTTAATCTTTGGCCCACCGGAAGTGTGTGTGTGTGTGTTTGTGACACTGCCGAATTTTGCTTTTGTGTTTCTTAAAATGAATATTAAAAATAAAATAAATAACAACATATATTGTAACAAATAGATTTTTTTCTCTACATATTCAGATATTATTTTTATTATTATTTTTATTATTATTATTATTATTATTATCGTCAACAATAATAATAATAGTAATAATAATATTAATAATAATAACAACAGCAATAATAATAATAATAATAATAATAATAATAATAATAAATCTGAGGTGTAGTCAGGGGAACCCTCGGTGTGTGTGTTCCTGTCCGGCCTGACACTTTGACTGTCCCGTCTCCCATAATGCTCCTGTGATCCGTCCGTGCTGTGACGTTTGTGGCGCAACTTCAGAGTTCATCATCATCGCTGCCTCTTCGTGTGTGTGTCTGTGTGTGTCTGTGTGTGTCTGTGTGTGTCTGTGTGTATTCCGCGGTGATAAAACGGACCATCAGCAGTAATCTGCGTCGATACGCGCCGGCAGGGCCGATGAGGGATGGAGGGACAAGCAGGAATTAATGGGCGTATATAGTTTTGTGTTTGTGGAGGGGGGGTTGATGGGGTGAGGGAGGGGGGGAGAGAGGGGGAGGGGGGATCGATCCACCGGCCACCGGCCCGCTATTTATCATCCCAACACGGCCGGATTGAGGTCTCTGGGGTCCGTGGGTGGGGGGGGGGCAGATAAAGCGGTCTCTCTCTCACACACACACACACACACACACACACACACACACACACGCACTCCTGTGTCAGGTCTGACCTCGATTATTAATTACACCAATATTAATAATAGAGATAAAAAATAATGAAGATGATTTATTGATAATAATAATTATTGTTAAAATAAAAATGTAGAGTTTTGATTTTTAACTGTTATCATTTACAGAGATGTTTGAATTAGATTCAATCCGTCCTCATATTTATTTCCCATAATCTGATTAAAACCTCCTGACCGGTGAAATATTGCTGGAAAATTGTGTGTAAAATAAAAGCACAAATTCAGAAGTAAAATTAAATAAAGTTGTAACTAGTTCTAATTCTATTTTACAACCAGCCGGACTTTAATGTCCGTTTATACTTTATCTTCATTTGAAAAGTGAAATTCATAAATGAACATTTTAGATTAAACAGATTTGTTTGCTGATTTTTATTCTTTAAAATCCATCACTCACTCCTGCATGTCCCATAATGCACCTGGGCAGTCAAACTTTTGTTTTGGGTTTTTTTTTTGTCTGAATTCAGATGATTGTTTCTTAAATAACTTTGTGTGGTGAAGCTGCTGAACGATTCTTTCTGAACAGACACATTTTCAGATAAATGTTTAAAACAACTGTCTGATGTTTCTGTGTTTGAAGGTGTTTCAGTCACTTCGTTAGCACAGTTAGCAGCTTTAACCTTCATTTACTTTTTCATCACCGATTCATCTTCAAATCATTAATTCTGACATATTGCCGCTGATATTTTCCATCTCCAGTGTATTCCCAACAAAACACAGATAAATAACACACAATAAATGACATTAAAATATTTAGTCCCGTTTGTTCTTTTTTGGTCAATATAAAATGCAGAAACAAATAAAAATAATAATCAGATTTTAATATTCAATAAATCGAGATCTTTCTGCAGGAAGTTTGATCAAATCTGAGCGTTAACAGCTGGGCTTTAATAAACACACACACACACACACACACACACACACACACACACACGCTGGTTTTCAGTCTGATGTTGAACACGTTCACAATCCTGTCACTTCCTGTTGTGTGTGAGGACTTCGTTCATCTGTCCTTCCTGCATTAAGTCCAAATAACTAAACATGTAAGAAGTAAATCTCATCTTCCCTTTTCAGCAGCAATGTTTTCAGTCCAAACGCGAGCTGCTCCACAGAAGTTTTTTTTTTTTTTTCAGATGCAGTTTAGTTTTATGTTGATTAAAAACAAAAACAGGAATCTGGAGAGAAACAGTTTTTGGGACCAGATTCCCTCCAGCAGTCCAAAGAACTGTGTGTGTCATGTTGCTGTAAAATCAACAGATTAAATCACACTCAGTATTTAAATCTGCCCGACGAGGTAAACGGCTTCTCTTAACTTTCCATCTTACAGTCAAACTTTAACATATTTGGTGTGAAAATGTTTAATTCAGGCGTTAAAACATGTGAGGTGATCTCTGTCCCAGTGCGGAAAATCTTTATTTATTCCAGTAGGTTTAATATTTCACTCATTAGTTGTTTGTTTGACTTTTCGCTCCATGTTTGTTCTCCACCAGCTGCTAAAGGTCCACCGTTGGTTCTGAGACTGAGCGGTTGGTGGACAGAAGCCGTTCTGAGCCGATTCTGACGAGCGCTGAGACCGAACTGGACAGTAAATGTGCCGTAAAATGAAAAATAGTTGAGAAAGGAGGCAAACCGTCTCCGGAGGGCTTTTTGTCGGTTGTTGGTTTCCAGAGCGGAGCAGCGGCCTCGCTGTGTGGTCCGGCCTCATCTGGACTCACAGCTGTGTTGGAAACGTCCACAGACTTTATGAAGTGTGATGGTTTGGTTGAGGAGGAATCCAGCAGTTTGTCACTGAACCTCGACCTGCTCGCCGTGTGCCGATCGTCACGGCGACGAGTCTGGAGCGGAGTCAGATCAGTAGAAACCGGAACCTGGTTCAGGTTCCTGATGAGTTTATGAACCCGGCTAATATCTGCGCTTTTAAAAAGTGTTTGTTCTGGAGGTTTTCGGGAAGACACAGACAGAAATCCTCCGTCTGTGGAGAGAAAAGGCCGCAGACATCTTTAAGTGGAGACGGCGTCCAGCGCTCGGAGATCAGAGGCAGAGCGGAGCTGTCTAAACACTGGCGATGGATGTAACAGAATAGTGAGTTTGAATGATGGGCGGCGAGGAGAGGACGCCATAACAAGTTCACAGCCAGTTCATCAGCGGGAAGGAGGAAGCTTTTGTCGTCACGTCAGAGTTTAACCTCCGAAACACAACGGAGAATTCATCATCAGTGAAAAACTTTAACACCTCAAAACTGTCGCATCTCTAAAAGGTCACAAGATGGATGAATGAATTTAAGAGCCTTTTTCTACAGTTCAGTAAAATCAGAAATAAAGATCTGCTTTTAATTTACTAAATGTATGAATCATATTTTAAATGAAAGAGAAAAATAAAACATTTGATTTTAATCAGAGAGTGAAATGTGAAGCAGGAGCTGGAGTTGTGTAACTGCCTGAACGTTGTTGTTTCCTCTGTCGTCTGGTGTGTGTGAGGGCTCCGTAGGAAGCATCTGGTTGAAGGTGAAATGTGTCATGTTGTTGTGTGTTTTGTGAGGACGATGAGGACGGTGGACGTGTCCCTGAGATGAGCTGAAATAAAAACCTCTCAGCGTTCAGCCGCTGCATTCTTCACATTTACTGGTCCGTGAACCTGAGCTGCGTTTAGTGGTTTATAAATGATCGTAATCTCCTTTAATGAACTTCAATCAATCACAGAGGAAAAGTCGCTGTCGCTCTCTGATGGAGGATATTTAATTTGGGAAGAAACAGAAAAAAAGCACATGAACATCCTGTTGCTCGCCGTCTCGCTGCTCTGTGGGAGTTTTCTGTCCAGATAATCATCTCTCATTATGTTGCTACAGTCAATTAACATCCATTACTGTCAGACTGCATCTCTGAGTAAATGTTGACACTCGCTAATTCCCAGCAATGCGCTGCTCGCCACATTTAACCTGGAAAAACACAGCCGAGATGAATGTTTTCCTGATCCTTCGCTCCTTTTGCTTCACTTTCAGGTTTTCGCTTTTTACACCACCGCAAAAACCAGAACTAAAAACCTGCCTGTCTCACCTCTGATTCTAAGAGATGAAAAGACCAAAATTCAGGTGAACCGAGCTGCTCTTCAATGTCGGTCCGGTCTACAGGCTGACCTCCAGCTGGTCTCACAGGTCTCAGTCCAGAGAAACTCTCCCAGTCTGGATTCAGAAGCTGACCCTTAAAACCAGCTGTCAGGACTTCTGGGACTTTGTGATGTCACAACAGCCCAAGCCCCGCCCACCAGGCCCCCCATCCAACCTTTTGTTGTTTTACCTGAAATCAGCTGTTTGATTACAAGGTCACTCAGAAAACTGCCAAACAAAGATGGAGATCAGATCTTCAGAATAAAAGCCTGGACCTTTAATTAAACTGTTTCAGAAATCTTCCAAATCCGTTTTTATTCAATATTTATTTTTCTCTCGACAGTCTCACATTCAACATCAATGCTACATTTACTGTCTCCTGGAAAGAGGATCCTCACAGAAACTCACCGCTCATGTGATAGTTTTAAAGTGAAGGTGAACGTGTTGTGTTGAAGTTGTGTTGATCCTTGTGTCCAGGTTGTGACATGTGTGCAGACAACAGGAACGGCGAGTGTCCCATGCACGGACCTCTTCACTCTCTGCGGCGGCTCGTTGGCACCAGCAGCTCAGCGGCGCCCGTCACCCTGCCGGACGTCCCTGATTGGCTCCGAGATCTGCCCCGAGAGGTGAGACACACGGAGGACAGTGAACGCACCGTCTTCCTCTGAGCCGCAGACAGTGTCTTATTCTTTACAGATATTTTTGATCGTTTCAGCTGATTTGGAATAAATAAATGTTGAACAAAAATCTCCAGAGCTGCCACTGACCTGAAATATTAATAACAACTTTAATTATATCAGAAAAAAAATGCTGCCACTGATAAATATTCATATTTATATCAAAGTAATAATCATCATCTATAAATTTATTTGTGTAACACTTTTCTTCACAAAGATAAAAACACGATCAACAATAATTCTGATGAAAACATGAATTAATTCATTCATCATCTGCCTCTGATCTGTTTCCGGGTTCTTAAGGATTAAATCAACATAATTAAGAGTTGGACTTTCTACCTGAGCTAATGTGATCTGTTTGTGTGTCCAGGTGTGTTTGTGCACCAGCACAGTTCCTGGTCTGGGTTACGGGATCTGTGCGGCCCAGCGGATCCCTCAGGGGACCTGGATCGGCCCGTTTCAGGGAATCCCCCTGCTGCTGGACAAGCTGCAGTCTGGAGCCGCCAGGAACACGCGGCACCTGTGGGAGGTGAGTGGGGCGAGGCCTGTTTGTGGGGGCGGGGCTTCACCGATGGGCCGCGTGGTGCCGTTTGTTGTGTCATCAGGTCTCGTCAGCTTCTTCGTTGTTGGAAACGGACGTGTGACATTTGTGTTGTGTCGGCTGATTTTATCCTGGGGTTGTGTGTTTGTGTGTTTGTGGTCAGCGTCATGTCAGCTCTCAGTCCATTGATCAGAGCAGATTGTATTTACATACAGTGGCAGGAGAAAGTCAATGTGGCAGTTATAAACAGCTGCATTAGCACCCGTGGGGGGGGGCGGAGGATGCTGGGAGACAGAGAGATAGATGAGTCCCCCGGGGCGGCGCCGGTAAAGGTCAGGCAGACGTCGGTTGACCGGACATCAGTCTCTCTGCTGTTGGCTGGGGGGGGTGCGGTGGAGGGTCAGGGGTCAGAGGTCATAGTGTGTGTGTGTGTGTGTGTGGGGGGGGGGGTGACATACAAGACAACGTAAGCCAAGTCCAGTCAGGAGTTTAATGTTAATTAATGAGTTAATTAAGATAATGAATTTAACAGTATGTCTGTTCAGTGAAGAAGAACTTAGTGACTTTAGTTGATCATCAGTTAATCTGAGGGGTGTGTGTGTTTGTGGGGGGGTGTAATTGATGACTAAATAGACTTCATACAAAGAGACATTTGATAGCATACATTTATTTATGTTTTAATATTTTATCCTAAAATAGAATGACTAAAAACTTTGTTTGTTTTTTTTTATCTTTATTTGACTTAGATGTTATTTATCAATATTAATAACATACAAAATTATTAATATTAGTGTTTCCTTTGACTGCTTCTGAAAGTGCTTCAGTAAAAAAAACTGTATTTAATGATTTCAAATAAGAAGGTAGAAATAATCATTGGCAGAATTTCAGAAACAGTTCTTTCCTCTTTTGAATTTTCAGGGTTTGTTCTCTTTTCTTTCCTCCTTCTAGCTAAACCGACATTTCTGCCAAAATATATAATAATTATTCAGACAGAATTAAACTTCGACCTCCGTTAAAAGGGGAGTTTCTTCATTTCATTCGGCCTGACTCAAACATCTCTGGACAGGTGGTGTGTTTGAACCCTGCAGAGATAACCCAGGACCCGGCGTGTGGTCTGGAGCCAGCAGTTGAGCCCCCGGGGCTCCGGAGAAGTGCTGATCCGTTAACCTGACTCTAACCGTCGGCAGATTATCGGCTGCCGGGCTTAAACCGGTCATTAGGCCTATTGATGAAGAAGCTTTACACACAGATCCCATTAAAACTCACTGGTTGTTAAACTTGCTTATTGACGCCTCCTAAAACAGGAAGAGATGTGTGTCCTATAGCCAATCAGGGAGCTTGTGTCATGTTGTCTATGGTGTCCAGGAAGGGCCAGTTTTAATTAAGAAACTTGCCGTTATGTCTGGGTGGAACAGCGGAGGATTTTCTGGCGCTGCAGTATTTTACGGCTCGACAAATTGATCTCCTCCGAGGCGAAGCTCACGGTTGGAGTCCTCGGTGGAACAACTGACCCCCCCGACCGTGTCGTCCACACAAAAACACAGGCGGAAAAATTAAAGGCCCATATTTGACCTTCTCAAGCCTTTTATTTTGAAGGATTGAGAAGTTTCTCTGGGAACCGCAGCCAATCCTCTTTTCTGAGTAGCAGACGTTGGATGGTGGTCCAGGTGGGCGTGGCTGAGCAGACTGCTTTGTTGTGACATCACAAAGTCCCAGAAGTGCTGTTCCTCGATGGTTTCACTGGATTAATACAGAACCTGGACCTGATTTAGAATCAGAGACCACGTAGCTTTAACATCCACCTTTAGCTGTTAGACAGCTCTAAGAGCTCCAGTTCTGTTTGGACACAGTGTGAAAATGTAGTAAGCAGCTGTAATATTATGAAATGAGAATAAATATGGTGTTATAAACATTTATTAAATGTTAAATAGAGAAACCCAGAAAATGAATCAACAGCCTAATCAATGCTAAAGATCAAACTGTTTTAAAGTGAGTAATAATGTTCCTGCTGCTCAGACAGGATGAATAAAGTGACTTGGCTCAATAATCAGACCGTGATCTGATTATTCAGGCACGAGATAAATATACTGCAGAAAGAAAGAAAGTCTCCCTGAGTGAGCAGAACCTCGGGCTCGTTCAGTAATCGAGTCGAAGCCAAATAAATACTTCCCACTTTTGTTTGACAGTTCTTGTTCAGGCTGCTTCTCAGTCACTCCCTGGCTGGACTCGAACCGGTGACCTCCCGGTCCGAACCTCCGGGCCTTCTTGATTGAAAAGAATGTGCAGTGAAAACACGAGTCCCCGGTCCTGACGTCGCCGGTCCGGCCTCGTCCTGCGGGAGTTTTTAACGGGAGTTTTCCTTTTGGACAGATCTGAGACGGGACGGGCCGTCAGTCCAGATTCAGAGAAAGGAAAACTTCAGCCGCACAGTTTGAGGCTCAATATTTTGTTAGTGTGGGATGATGATGAGACACATGAGGATTCAGAAAATTCCAACACGCCTGTTGGTATCTTGGCTTCCAGCATCATGGGACAGATAACTGTTTTCTTTCTCTGGGTCCTGTAACCAGATCACAGTGTGTTGGTTGTGTTTGTGTTGTTGTATTCCCCCCAGATTTCCCATTGACTTTGTGTTTTCACTGGTTTTGTGGTCACAGCGTCCAGTCGAGGCTCCGTAATGTTTTCTTGACTGATGTCACTATTTAACGGTTGTTTAAACGTCTGTATTCTGGGTCCCATCGCCGCTGACATCATCGCTTTTCTTACGTAACCGTTGACGGTTTTATGTCAGATTATGTGTTTTGTTTTCCTGCTGCTGGAGGCCGTGAGACCACGTTGATACCGGAGCGGCACGTCGCTGGTTTTCTGCTTTATCTGAGCAGACCTGAGAACTCCGGACTCGTATTCATCGGCTCCACGGCGTGAGGAAACGGTGATGTCATAACCACAGCAGAAGCTGCACTCTGGGAAGCCTTAAACCTGCAGTCTATCTAATGAGCGTCAAGGAGCAACAAAGGAGTCAGACTGTGTTGAAGTCGATGGGAAAATGTCCCTCCTCCTCCCTGATGAGTTTCTGGTCTCAGTCTGAAATACAACATGATGGTCATTTAGAGGGAAAGGGGCGGAGTTAGGGGGCAGAGTTATGGTTTGATTGACAGACTGGACCACCTTCCTCTCCAAATCTGGTTCCTCCTGTTTTTAAAGAAGTCTCTGATCTCTCTGCTGTACCTTGATGACCCCCTGCTGGGCCCCGACCCTCAGGTTGGACACCACTGTGTCTCTGCAGGTCGGCCGGCTCCCGGCTGCTCACTGGGGACTTTTTTCAGCGGTGGATTAACACATTTGGGAGGACTTGGTAGGACTTTATTTGTGGGAATAAAAATAAACGAAGGATCTGACATGATGAACTGATTTGGACCTGTGTCTGGGCCAGATCTGGAAGTGGACTAGAAGGTGTGGCCTGGACCCGGGGTGGTTCACCATTGGTCCTCGGCTCTAGCTGGTCTTTTTCCATCCTCCTTTGTGATTCTTAAGACCTAAACCCCGTCCAGGTCCCAGGGGGTCATGTGAGTCCCAGATCAGACTGCCCCGCAGTCCGGCGCTGTTTGGTTAAACCCACTCGGTGTGTCGGGTTAGCTCAGTTCATTTCTGGCGCTGTGTGACATCACCCCGTAGGCATGGCAACCACAGGGGTTCCAGAACAAAGAGGGGGTTTTCCATCAGCACCTTCATGTTGGAAAAACAGAGTGTGTGTGAACATGTGCAGCTTGTCACAGGTCTGACACTGAAGAGGCCCATCAGTGGTGGACTGAAGTGGGCCGGTCAGGTTGGACCGCGTGCTGGTTCCAGATGAGACCCTCAGACCTGTTGGTGATGGTACCTTGGTCTGTGTTGATGAAGCCCCCTGTGGGGGGGCTCAGCCTGGGTGGTTTTTGTGTGTCCTGCTTTGCTGGTCCTGCCTGGTCCTCCTTGTTGTGTGAGAAAGCAGCAGACGTGAACTCTGCTGTTGACGTTGAGGTGAATCGGCGTCGGTTATCCAAATATTATCCGTTTCTCTGAGCAATTATTACCATTCTGATTTATGGGTCGGCTGACGGCGCCGCTTCAGATGGCGAAGCTGCTCTGACATTACGTGGAGGCCTAGACTGTTGCTCTTGGGCACGACGCCGACGGCGGCGGTGGTGATGGCGGCGTTGATGGCAGCGATGGCGGCACACTTTATGGGGCTTGCTGCTGAAAAATGGAGTCCTCAACAACAGGCTGCGCTAAAGAAAACTGACAGACCGCGCAGCGAATACCAGCACGTCACCAACGGGATGAATGAGGAGGACTGAGCCTTTGTTTTCATTTTATTTAACCTCCATTTCATTTCGCTTGACAAGTCAACTATGAACCCAGACTGGTTTCAGATCCAGTGTCTCGACTTCACGTCCTCATTTTCCTGCATTTATTCAGTGTTCACATTATTCTGTCCACCACCTGAGGAAGGAGATGAAGGAGGAGGAGGAGGCTGATGAAGACAGCAGATAACAGTAGAATTAGTGGAGTCTCATTGATTAACTGTAGAACAGAAGCGTGTGAACATTGATCGGCTTTCAGGAACAGTTTTACAGGATGTGGACTGAAAAAGAAGAAGAAGAAGAAGCTGTCCTCCAGCTGAACATCAGGCTGGTCCTCCTCGTCAAATGAAACCATCAGCAGCGTTTACCAGATGGTGATTTAGGCTCAAAAGAAATCTTCCTCCACATGAGACAGTGTCTGTTATCCACCGAACCATCACGGATAATAGGTCATGACTGTAACCGCTCCTGTCAGATGGGAATCGAACACAGCTCTCATGTCGCTCCCTAAACTACCGACACGTTTTCCCTTTCGCTCTTGTCGCCATCACTACGACCACTAGATGTCGCCTAGCAACAAAGTCTAACTATGCGGTCATACTGAGGCAGTCGAGCAGTGGGCTCGTTTCTTAGCGGACGATCCGGAACAAGCTTCTTTTGCCCTCGAAGTTCGCAATTTCATTTAAATTTTTTCTCAAACGCCTCCAAGCAGCCTGTGTGTGTGTGATGTAACACCCTCAGACATGATGACTCACAGCTGCATTAGTGACTTACTGACACACACACTGTGATAAACATGTTTGAGACACACACACTCGTCACACACACATCGTCCTCTGATGGTGGAGCAGCCATTTACATGCCAGCGTTAGTTCAGAGCTGCTGCTAAGTGTTCTTTACTGATAACTGGAGCACATTCCTGTCTGCACACACACACACACACTCAGTATCTCTGTAACGTGTGCTCAGTCCAGACAAGGAGAAGATTTACTCTCAGTAATCAGGTCAGAAGGTCAAAACACTGTCAGTAAATTTCAGACACACTCTCTGGCACTCACACACACACTCTCAGCTGTTGGTTGAGGTTGTGCAGACTGTTGACGGTCATCAGTGAGAATAAAGAGTCCAGTCTGAGGAGAGACGACGTCTCTGAGTTTCAGGGTTAAAACAGGTGGTTGACTTTTATTTTGAAAATCGCTGTTTTGGGAAAATCCACCTTCCTGCTCACAGTTTGACAAAGAGATCAAAGAAACCGGAGGCTTAGCTTAGTTCTTATCTTAGCTTAGCTTATCTTAGCTTAGCATGCAGAGGATGACAGCTAGCTTCGCTCAGAGTAAAGACAACATGTTCAAAATGATCTGATGCTGAAGATGTTTACAAAAGTGGACCAGGAGGCGACGCTGCTCAAAATCCAAGATGGCCGACAGAAAAATGACGGACTGCAGGCTTCAGGCGGCTCACAGACTGATGGCTGATACTGATTATTGTCATCAATGCTTTACTTTAAGCAACGATTGAATTTCTAGTTTTGTGTGTGTGTGATAATCTTCCCCTCCTCTAACCTTCTGCTTCTTCTTATAACATCCTCCATTTGAGTCTCTATAAAAACTGAACTGATCACATTTATAACTCATTCATCTGGAATTATTATTGTTTGAACGGTAAAATGATTTTGTTTTATGATGTTTGATAAATAAACATCATGTTGTGGCTGCAGGTTTGAAGTTTTAGTTGGACTCAACAGAGATGAAACAAATCAAACTTTTATTCATATTGTTTAAATGAATGATGTAAGAAAGTGATTCATGCGGAGATGAGGAACGTCGCAGACCTTCCTCCTCCTCCAGCGGTGTTAGTGTTAGTTTGTCCGTCTCACACAAACACAAACTGAAGTTGTGTTTGTGATGCCTGGCAGCGTTTGCAGCGTTTTCTGGCCGTTTGTCTTGCAGATGGAATTTAGTTGGGATGGATTGGATAAACACTGACAGATCAGCTGCTGGTCTGAGAGGCCACTCACAGGTGGACCGGACGGCTTTCATCAGAAAAACACACAAACAGCCCACAGGGCTCCTGTCAGCACCATGACATCATCGCCTGGTGGTCCGAGTGATGGCCATCTGACAAAGTTTTCCTGAAATCTGTGACCCGGGAACCCGTTTCAGCGGACGAATCGATGGGACGGTCACTCTTATATTTCTCTTAACGTGGCAGCACTGTGTCTGTGTGCGGACAACAACACAAACTCTGAAAGCACAAATGTTCCTCTTTTAAAAAATATATTTCAAAATAATTTATCTTAAGGAGCCGACCGTGAAACTGAATCCTGAGACCAGCTGGTTTTCAGGTAGAAACCTGAACCTGCACTCGGACTCTGGGGCTGGAAGGTGAAGCCAGTGCTGATGACCACCAGGGGGCGACACCACTTGTAGTAAAAAGAAGTCAGATCATATTGAAGTCTATGGGAAACTGTCCCAGAAGAGAGGTCACTGGGTCTATTAGGGAATTATAGAAATCTTCAGGGTTAATTCTGTCATTAGGAAATTAAAATTTTACCATTAAATGTAAATATTTTGTGTGATAATAACTTCTTAATGGTAGAAAATCTGTTGATATTCAGTAAAGAAGCTCCTGCCAGTTCCTGCCTGACGGCTTCTCTGTACTTCCTCCTCCATTCTAAATGGAGTCTTGTTTGGTTTATGTTTCACATTCATGTACTACCTGAGAAAATGTGTTTTTAGACCTCAGAGGTTGTTTTCCAGACCGCGTTGCTGGCAGACGGAGCAGAGAGGCTTTTAAGCAGGTGTAAATCAGGTTTGTATAACGTTTAACGCCCAATAATTACAACTGCAGCCGCTCTGCGGAGGAGAAGATAATGATTTGTTGCAGACGCTTGTTTGAAACGTTTCATATTAGCTGGAGTTATTTCTTTCTGTCTGAGCTGCGAAGTGCACCAACTGTTGGTTCATTTTCAGGAAACTTTAAAGTGAAACACGATCGGGCTGTTATGTGATGAAGCTACAGAAGCATCCAAATGATATATATATATAATATGTGATGTGCTATAAATTCAGTTTTATTATGATTATGTGCGTCAACTTTCCCGGTGTGAGGGCCTCATTTAACGTGTAGCCTTTTATTGAAGTGAAATGCTGCATATCCTTGAAATGGGAATACATATTGAAGAATTGATCTGTAAGTTGACGTGTCTGTTACACATCTGACTGTCCTCCCCTCCGTTCTGTCAGATCTCTAATTTGTCCTCATGCATTTAAATAAAATGCCTGTTTTTCATTGAAGAAAAGGGGAAACAACATCTGGTCATATATTTCTATAAATAAGTCACACCGAAGCAGTGATGTAGTCTACATGATACACCGTACAGCGCTAGAAGAGGTCAGTGATTTCTGTATAACTTATTAAAAATCACTTTGTGTTGCACTTTAACTCCTTCGCCATTTCTGTGTTAGTCACTTTTGGACGTCTGGGGCTTCCGCCGTCTGTGGCCTGTTGCTAAGCAACGGCAACACACTTGTTCGGTTCAAACAAAGCCCGCGAAATTATTCGTCTCTGTCAGTTTGATCAGTCTGCCGTTAAAGTCAGAAAGTTAAACACGGAAACAGATGACAGAACGAGCCAGGTGAGGCGGCTGACCGGAAGAAGGTGACCCAGAACAGCCAGGTGAAGCGGCTGACCGGAAGAAGGTGACCGAGAACGAGCCAGGTGAGGCGGCTGACCGGAAGAAGGTGACCGAGAACGAGCCAGGTGAGGCGGCTGACCGGAAGAAGGTGACCGAGAACAGCCAGGTGAGGCGGCTGACCGGAAGAAGGTGACCCAGAACAGCCAGGTGAGGCGGCTGACCGGAAGAAGGTGACCCAGAACAGCCAGGTGAGGCGGCTGACCTGAGAACGAGCCCGGCTGTCCGAGGAGTTAGCATGGTTAGCTGTAGCAGGTAGATGGTTAGAACCAGCTAACCAGTGAGATGATTGAGCGCGTCGCCGTCATACAGATGAGCACAACGACCGACTACACCGCTGGATTGGAGCGTTTTTCAGGACAAGACAAAAGTCTGAATATTAAAAACAAAGACAATGAAGACATTTTTCATCATAACTCATCTATAACTGAATAATCTATTTCCTAAATGTTGTTTTTATACCGCTGGCTGTTGGCTCTTTATTACCTCATCAAAAACACTGAAGCTGTTGAACAAATTAAAACTTTCCAAACAGAGATGATCACAGACACACACCACACAACGACCTCTGTGTATGTATGGCTGTCAACTCTAAAGCTGCACATCTGTGTGTTCCAGATCTACGATGCTGAGGGGACGTTACAGCACTTTATCGACGGAAATGATCCCAGTAAGTCCAGCTGGATGAGGTACATCCGCTGTGCCCGGCACTGTGGGGAGCAGAACATGATGGTGGTACAGTACAGGTAAGAACAGCTCACACAACCACTGCTTTTCAAATGCTTTTCTGTAGAACCAATGTGGTGTGTAAAACAGGCTGAATGTACGTCAGGCAGGGAGGAAAGACTTTCAACACTTTTATTTGGTAACCCACATAAACAATAACAAGACAACACAAAACCCCCAAATATCTGTCAGCACACGAAGCATCAAAATAAAATCCCTCTTGACCATTTTTGTTTTAATTTTCTACAATAATGAACACAGCTGAAGCAAAATCAAAAAATCAAAAATCAAAAAAAGTGTTATGGAGAGCGTTGAGCTCAAGACAAAGAGATGTGACTGAACGTGTTATTAAGCCTGCCAACATTCATCTCATATCTGTCTGTCACTTCCTGTGCAGCTGATTTAGAATGCTAACCCTAAAACAGGAAAAACTGCTTTTGCTGTGGCGCGTTCTTATAAGATGGTGCAGCCCTTCTCATCTGAAGCCTTCTCAGCTCGGAGCTGAATCCACTCGTTGACTTCTTCTTCGTGCGCTCGCTGCAGTTGGTTGATTTCTTCACTCAGATCTTCTTCTCCGTTCTCTGCAAAGAGAAGCTCCTTCATTTCTCCTTCTTGTTTTTTCTTCAGTTTGTCAAACTCCTTCTGATAAACTTTGTTCATGAGCAGGTGCTTCATCATGAGCTCTCTGTTTTTCTGTTGTTTCTGCTTCATCTGCTCCATTTCCTGATCGTGTTTTTCCACCAGTGCTGCAAAGTCTGTTGTATATTTTTGTCTGAATTCGTTGTACTCTTCAGCTTGCCTTCTGGCCTTCTCCTCATTCCTCTGTTTCATTTCTTCCACTCTTCTTTCATAATTCTCTTGAACTTCTTTCCATTCCATTATCTCTAATTCTCTTCTCTGCCTTTCTTCCTGTCTTCTTCTCTTTTCGTATTCATTTCTTTCCTGCTCATATTCTTCTCTGAGCTTTTCCAGTCGTTCTTGCTCCTCCTCATTTCTCTGTTGATCTTCTCGATGCCGTTTCTCCCACCATTCTTTTCGTTCTCTCTCCCAAGCCTCGCGTTCTCGTCTCATGTCTTCTCTGTTTTTCATCAGCTTTCTGTCAGCTGTCTCATTTTTTTCTAACTCTGTATTTATCTTTTTCTCCAGGACTTGAAATTTTTCTTCCCACTGTTGTCGCTGATAGTCTTCTTGCATTTTCTGGTCCCTGGTTTCTTCTTCTCTCTTTTCCTCTTCTCTCTTCCTCTTCTCGTGTTCTTTGTTAATAAACTCCTGCTTTTCTTTAAGTTCTTTGTCTTTCTCTGCTCTTTCCTGGTCAATTTTCTTCTTCTTTGCTTGAAATTCTTCGTCACGTTTTCTCTCCAACTCTTCTTTCTCTCTTTGCATCTCTCCGTCTTTCTCCTTCATGATCCTTTTCACTTCCTTCTGTATGGCTGCCTCAGCCTCTTGGAACATCTCTGTGGTGTAGCATCCTCCACCGTTTTTCTTCACCATTGTGTCTATACAGTTCAGCAGCTGTTTGATTTGTTGTTTACGATTCTTTGGATCTTTGTTGTTGAAGACTTGGTACCGTCCTCCACAGTCACTGATCAGCTTTCTGAAAAAGTCTTCACTATCGTCTTTCATGTAATCTTCTATTGTCTGATTTCCAAGCTCATCTCCTCTGGTGAACACAAGAATGAGGAAGTCTTCTGAATTCTTGCCAAAAAACTTCCTGATCATTTGCACAGTTTCCTTTTCCTCCTGTGTAAAGCGGCCGATGGGCACCACCAGTAAAAAGGCATGAGGTCCAGGAGCCAACAAAGCAACACATTTCACAAGCTCCTGTTTTACTTCGTCATTGGTCAGGGTTGTGTCGAACAAGCCGGGAGTGTCCACTAAAGCAGCAGGCCGTCCATCAACCTCTCCTCCTTCTTTTCTGCAAAACCTGGTCACGGACTTCATGCAGACTTTGGACTGAAAGCATTCTTTTCCCAAAATGGTGTTTGCCGTTGCACTCTTTCCACTGCCAGTCTTCCCAATCAGCACCATCCTCAGAGGCTCTCTGTTCTGATCTTTGTCCTCCATCTTTAGATCAGGTTGACTTCTTGGAAACTTTATCCGTCGAGGCTTGATGATCATTTGTCTGGTGAAGCTTCTGGATGTGACAGCTCTCATCTTTTCCACAGTATGGATTATGTGGGGGACCTGCAGCTTGTCGTTGACGTTAAAGATGATGCATCTTCCCTTGTAGCTCTGACGGAGCTGCCTGACGTCCGGGTCATTCTCCATAAACTGAACAGCAGCTGTAGGATCTGTAGGATCTGAGTCCACAGTGAACAGGATCATGGTGAAGTCATGGACTCCAGAGCCGAATGTGTCCTGGATGGTCTTTAACTCTTTCCTGTCTTCATCGGTGAGCGGACCTGCAGGTAGGACCAGGATGAAGACATGGACGCCCTCAGGGTCACAGAGGGAGAAACACCTGACTGTATCTGTCTTAACCTCATCCTTGAGTCTTCTGTGCAAGGCAGGAAGCTCCACCAGGGAAACCTGACGCCCTCTAACCTCTCCCTGATGTTTAACACACTCTGATGAGCCACCATGTCGATCAAACTTTATGTCTCCAAGAATGGCATTGGCTACTGACGTTTTCAAATTTCCAGATGTTCCACACAAAACTAAGTTCAGAGGAACTTTGGTAGGTTCAGCCGTCCTCCTGAGATCTGCCCCCTCGGAGCAGTTAAGATGTGCTCCTTTGTTGTCATTCACTACCTTCACCATCATTTTGATGAGATTCTCCCATTCAGATCCAAAAATATTTCTGTCATCACAGTTGAATCTGTGCAGTCTGTATCTGCAGTCCTGCATGAGTTTATCTACTGCTGTATTCTCTCTGTCCTCACCATATGTCACGATCATGCAGTATTTAAAAGCATCTTCTCCAAAGAACCTCAGGATGACATTTAGCTTCTGTCTGTCTTCATCTGTGAACTCCGAGGACTTAACTAACAGCAACAGAACATTTGGTCCTGGAGGACAAAGAGCCACACATGTCTTCAACTTGTGTCTCACTCTGTCTTCAGGCAGACTCAAGACATCGGAGGTTTGGACCACTTTTAAAGGCATTCTCATCCACTCTCCTTGAGCGACTGTACTCTTAGTGGGCATGTGCACAAATCCAACATCTTTTTTTCTGGTGATGTAGTTGGCTATCATTGTTTTTTTATTTGGGCTGCCTCCAAAAATCACAATCCTCAGTTCCGATGCTGTATAACAACAACAACAAAAGAAAATCAGATCTCCAAATCTTGCAAATCCAGTTTTTATTCTATTTGAACCAAAGTTATCATCTCTGCTCCTCTGAACTTTTCTTCCAGCTAATCTGGCCAGGCAGCAGGTTTTTAAATACATTATTAGTTTCAGCACTACAAGAATTTGAAAGTGAGACAGAATTTAGTTTTGGCGACATTGAGCCGTCTGTTGCCCTGAAGGTCAGCTGTTGTGGTTGTCTGACAATATGTTCCCCACACTCCTCGGCCTTATGGCTGAGGTTTAGTAATACTGTTGCACCCTCACCGCCCGTTTTAATGCACATACCGTGTGCTGCAGATGATGCTGCCATCGTGTCGTGTTGCTGTCTGTTGGATTTTGGAAAACAGATGATTTATTTGTGATTTGTGTGTAACTATTAAGTGGCTTCCAAAATGTACTTCCATGTCATCTCAATGCAAAATAGATAATAATAATAAAACATTTTTCAGAAACTAGTTCCATTACTCGATGAAGAGTCTTTCAAATATTAAATAGAAAATTTAAAATGGAGAAATGGAAAAAGATTTTGATGTTCATTTTTGTAAAAAATAATTATTAAAATTCACCTTTATTATTTTTTTATTAAGTTTTCCACGTCTTCAGTCGAAGTTACTTAAATGGGGAGCCCCAGGCTGCCTTCATAAATCTTTTAATATTTTTCTTAAATCCATGAATGAACGGTACATCACCAAACACAACCAGCATCACGTAAAAACATTATAAACTTGCTGATATTCTGATTAATATATATTGTGTGGTGATGATTTATTATTATATATTCTACTTACTCTTACAGGCACCAACCTTAATGCTGCTCACCAGGTCTGCACAGTTAATGCACCGCCCTCTGAGGAGTCACGACAAACACTTCAAATCAGTCCATTTATAACACACATTTTGTTTATCGCTGAGTGTACTCACCAGGTAAAGCTTGTAGTTTTACTGAAATGCAGGTCATAAAAGACTCTCCTGATTCACATTGAAGTCAGTTGGCTTCAGACCTCCTTTTTAGCAGCAGAATTAGGAGGCAGGGCTCTGCACAGGTATGAGTCAGCCTTAATGTTATCAGCATTGTTTGAATGTTTGTTTTAATCAGTTGGTTCATTGCATCAGATTTATCAGCTGTGGTGTGATTTATCTTGAATTTACGTGAGAATACAGACGCACAAATGTCTAACCGCTGATCGCTATCAGCTGTTTGCTTGCAGGTACCATGATGACCTGATGTGAGTTGAAAACAACTTGATTTTTTTCCCAAAAGGCAACTAGAGGGTCATATATGAATCCTTTAAAGCACAGCCTGTCTTCTGAGACTTGCCATCTTAGCCACCTTTTATTTTACTGAACCAGATGTAGTGGAGGACGAGTGAATGAATGTAAATGTAAATAATGATTATTTCCAGTTGATAGCTGGACTTTTAGGCAGATGAACATGATGAACTGTTTGTGTCTGAAGCTGACTCCTCATCAACAGTCACTTTTAAACTGAATTAAAACTTAAATGTGCATTCCGAGCAGATTATTCAAATTAGGCTAACGACAGTAAAAGTGAAGGCCGTAAAGCTAAAGTGAAGACCTTGTTGTTGGTCAGCAGTCAGCGTTAAAGCAGCTGCAGACTGAATAAGGTGGGCGAAATAAAACACTGCGGGTATCCAACCAACCAGAAATTTTCCTGGGCTCCTGGGCCATTGGAAAGTACCCCCCCCCCCCGATTTTAATGACCCACAAGACCCCCTTTTTTAACTGCAGTGATTTCTGAGCATTTCATGATATCCTGCTGTTTTTTTAGTGGCACTTAATAATTCTTGAAGACGCACACATCGACCTTTTTTGGAGCTGGTGCTCACTGAAATAAATGAAAGTAAAAGCTCTGAGACAATCTTTTTGTTCCATCAGGAGATCGTGGTATGAAGACAATGAGTTGGTTGACTGACCAACTGCCGCTGATGACGACTGACGTTCATCATTTGGACTATCTCAAATTATCGTTCTGCAATCTTACAAAGAGAAAGCATGTTAAAGTTGAAAGGCGAGTTCAGCTGCGGTTTCCCAAAACGTGTTTTCCTGGAAACGTCACATTTTGGTTTCAGAAAATTGACAAGGCCCGTCTGCTTGTTTTAAGAAACAATATTTACACAGTTCCTGTGAAACGACGATAAAACAGGGTTTTAATACTCCATCAAGGCTGCTGATCCCCGTCTGATGTCTTCACAGGTGTCTTTAACTCGGGTTGTAAAACAGATAGATAAGGATATAAAGATGTACTGATAAATCCTGTTTGGGTGCTGATATAGTCTGAGACTGATAATACAGGAATTACTTCATTTCAGAATCTAATGGAGGAAGCTGAAAGATGTTATACAGCTGCTGATCAGAGCATGGCTGGAATAAAAAATGTTCAATAATAGAAACTTTATTTGGTATGAATAAACAAGAGTGCAAAGAAAAACAAACAAACCCCAAAACAACTTGACTACATTGAGAAAAAGATTTGACAAAAATCAAAAACATGCTTTAACTAAACGTGAACCTGATGAGAAGGACAATGGCAGCGAGTACAGAACTCCAGTTAGATAAAGAAAAAAGCCCAAACATCCTGCTAAAGTAAAATAAATATGTTTTTTCTTTTTTTTACCTTTCCTTTGGTGAATACAATTAAAACGTGCTATAATGTTGCTTTAGTGCATTTTACAATATAAAGAGGTGAATGTGAGCTTGAAGTAAAAATCATTTTCATGACTTTACTGACTTGGCAGCTGATGAAACCTTCTTTAACAACCTGCAGTCTGTTTGCATAAATCTAAGATCATATTTTCGAGTTCGTCCTCAGAAACACTGTCGTATCAACAGTAAAGAAAAAATCGTCGGAAGAGCTCTTGAACATCAAATGAACACATAAATCCACCTCATCTTTTTTCATCGGCGCATCTTTGGTTTAAGTTTCTAAATTCAGTTCAGCAGTTCAACGCTGCCTTTGTTTGGGGCTCATGAAATGACACATCTCAGTTTATTACTTGAGTTGAAATGCTCTTCTATCCATCTGTCTACTTCTCTGTCATGAATCATCTTAAGGTCTTTGATTTCTTCCTCCAGGTTGCCTGTTTGGCAGAGAAGCCTCAGCTCAAACATTTCCTCCTCTTGTTTTTTATTCAGTCGTTCGAGGTCTTTCTTGGCTCTTTTGTCTTTGATTAGTTTTTCTAGAATCCACTTTCTCACCTCTTGTTGGGCTGAACAGTCATCTCTGTCTCTGTGTCTGAAGTCATTCATTTCTTCAGCTTGCTTTCTTGCTTCCATTTCGTGCACTTTGGTCATGAATTCCAGATTTTTCTTGAGGGTTTCCTGGAGTTCTTTCAGCTCAGTTTCCTGTAGTTCTTTCTTGATTATGCCTTCTTTTCTTGCGTTCTCACATCTCTCTTGTGCCTCCTTATATTCTTGTATGAGTTTATTAAGTTGTATTTGCACCTCTCGTTGTCTCCTTTGTTCTTCTCGATGCCAGTTCTGCCACCATTCCCTCCGTTCGTCTTCCCACGCCTTTAGTTTTAATCTCATTTCCTCTTTGAGCACCATTGACTGTCTTTTAACAGATGGATATTTTCCAGATTCCTTTTCTGTTTTATCACTCTCAAGCATTTGTTCCCATCGGATTGGTTGACTTTCATCCAGCTGCTTTGCCAACCTTTCCTCTGCTCTTCTCGCTTCTTCTTCTTTCTTAAACTTTTCAAGTTTCCCTCCAATTTCCTTGATAATGTTTGCTGTCTCATCCCTTTTCTGTTCAGTTTGGTTTTTCAGTTGTGACAATTCTTCCTGCTTTGCTTGCCTTTGTTCTTCATATTTCCTTCTGAGGTTCATTTTCTCTCTTTTCATGTCTTCGTTTTCATCCATTATCCTGTTTGTTTCCTGTTGTATGGCTCTCTCCGCCTCTTGGAACATCTCAGAGGTGAAGCAGCCACCACTGTTTTTCTTCACCAACCCTTGTGCTTTGTCCAGCAGCTCTCTGACTTGATGCTGACTCTGATCATTGTTGTTGAAAACCTGGTACCGCCCTCCACATTCACTGATAAAATTTTTGACAAAGTCTTTGCCGTCTTCTTCAATGTAAGTCTCAATCGTCTGACCCTGAAGTTCATCTCCCCAGGTGAATAAAAGAATCATGTAGTCTTGTGACTTTTTGCCAAAGAACCCCTTGATCAGTTCTATGGTATCTTCCTCCTCTTGTGTAAATCTGCCAATTCGCAGCACCAGAAGGATCACATGAGGTCCAGGAGCCAACAAAGTGACACACTTTAAAAGCTCCTCTTTAATTTCATCAGCAGACAGAGCTGTGTCGTACAACCCGGGGGTGTCAACCACAGTGACAGGCCGCCCGTCAATCTCTCCTGTTGCCTTTTGACACTTCATGGTCACTGATTTCATGCAGACCTTAGAAGGGAAGCATTGTTTGCCCAGTATGGTGTTTCCAGTCGCACTCTTCCCGCTGCCAGTTTTCCCAATCATCACCATCCTGAGCGTCTCTCTGCTCTCCTGTTTATTATCTGCCACCTTCTGTGCAGGTTCAGGCCCTGCAGCCTGATTCAACAGAGGTTTGGTCTTTATTGCCTCTGTGAAACATCTGGATTGACCAGGTCTCATCTTCTCCACACTGCAGGGGAGATGTTCTCCTTTGACACTCATTGTGTTCTTCAGCCGATCAACCAGTTCTTGAAATTCCTGTTGGGGAAGAGGTTTGGAGATCTGTGGTGTGGTCATGAGGTCAGCCCCCTCAGTGTAGCTCAGATATTGTCTGTTGTTGTCACAGACAATGCTCTGTATCTTTTCCATCAGTTCTTGTCGATCGGGGTTGAGATCAAAGTTCACCTCATGCAGCCTCTGCTTGCAGTCTCCGATCATTTGGGCCATGGAGACGTTGTTTCCCCTCTGCTGGTGTGTTATGACCATTGAGTGTTCAAAAGCTTCTTGACCAAAGAAACTCAGAAAGCACTTTAATGTTTGTCTGTCCTCTTGAGTGAAGTCATGGGGGTCAACCAACAGCAGCAGAACGTTCGGTCCAGGGAAGCAGTTAGCGATACACTTCTTGGCCTCGTGTCCGAGCTTCTCTGCAGCTAAACCAAAGACTTTTGAGGTTTTCACGACTGTTAATAGGTTTCTCTTCCACTCTCCACAGGAGACCGTACAGCTCTTTGAGATTTGAGGAAAGTCTTTTTTTCCTGTGAGTAGATTACTCAGTGCTGTCTTCTCATCCTCACTCTTCCCAAGCAGCACAATCCTGAACTCAGAATCTGAAAAACAGGAGCTGTTATATTAGAATTAACACAACTGAACACATTTTTTGTTTGTCTTTTCCTCCCTTGTCAGCAGCAACATTTGGATTTCAATATCAGTAATCACTGCTTTATGATGCAATTCTAAATTCTCCCTGTTTGACATATTAATGCACATCTTTCCATAAAAAGCATCCATTTTCATTTTTTTAAAGATGTGTAGTGAGACAGGAAATGGGTCATAAGTCGACGGTTGGGTTTCCTCGTGTAATTGTCATTTTTTGACAGTTACACAGTTGTACCCAGTTTGTAACCAGGATGTGAGGACTGTTGGTGCTTTGGTAGGTTTACACACGTTAGTCATCTGAACTTGATCACATGATGAAGTTGTACACTAAATACTTTCAGACTTTAGAGAGGTTCAGGTATTATCCAGTCTGTCCTCTCTCACCAAACTGGCTTTGTAATGTCAGTGTCACTCCGATCAGCTCCTCCTTCCTCTCTGTCAGGTTTATCGTGCTTCTTTTCTTCTGCACAGCCTCAGTGATAATATGGGCTCTTACTCTGTGATGTGAATGATTATTAGTGGTGTCACAATGTTGAATGTAAATCAGATCTATCGATCGAAATGACATCATGATTTTGACCTTTGAAATCGAAGGTGGAATGGAGGATGCAGCTGCTGCCGGTGTGTCAACTGGCAGAAAAACATAAACCTAGTTAACAAACCTCAAAACTGAATCTGCAGCCAGTTAAAACACACTCACACTGAATTTAAATTTAGTGTCATTTCAGTTAGACCATTAAAATTGTCAATAGTTTGAGAGCCAAACTTTCAGCCTGATAACTCACGACTGTGAGTGATCTGAGTGATCTGTAGCATCCAACGTGCCGCCTTATTCAGTGGAGGGAAACCCTTTAAGGACTGAAGTATTTAATCCGTGTCGGAGTCACGGTCAGTCAGGACGCATCTTGTCCTCCATTTAGTTGGGGGAAGTAAGAAATTATCTCACTGATAAAACAAATGATTATAGAATATTTACATTTGACAATCAGGCCCTCTCCAGCTGATGGAGAGGATATATAAATAAGAATCAGAAGTTTTAATTTAAGTTATGGCATAAAACCATGATGCTGGACCAGGTGAGACTAGACTACACCAAAAAAAAAATAAAAAAAATTCAGAATTGAGTCAAATCAAATGGTGACCTTAAAAGTGGAGATGAAATTGATTTGACATCTGGAATATTTACCTGCTGCCATCACGTGACTTCAGAGCCAGTGAGCAAAAGGAGTTGAAATGGGAAAGCTCCTGGTTGAAGTCTGTTGGGTTAAGAAAATAAGAAATATACTATCATCACATGTGATCATGTCTTTGACACATTAGGAATTCTGATGGCTCAACAATCACGATCAGCTTCATGTTTTTACATTGCCTGAGTAGAAAATGTCAGAAAAGCTGAGCTCTCCGAACTTTCTGAACCTTATGGTTCAGAGTTTAACAATTTATTCAGTGAATCTTAATGATTTCTTTGTGCCATCATCACTTCGATCATTTAAATTTATTACATTTGAGTCGAACTGTTTGGAGGTGTTGAATGAACGCTGTCACCCAAACAGTCAAACACTTTAAATCTCATCTTCGAAGAATAATTAGATCTCACTTACTTTTCAGTTGTTTGTCTACTCACCTTCCAACTTTTTCTGTCAGAGCATCTCGAATGAGACGAAAACATCCCACGACTGTTTATATACAGCCGAGGGGACGATTCAAGCTGCCATACCTGTTGGTAAACATGAGTAACCATTCAAGGAAATAAAAGTTTGATTAATTAGATTTCACAGAAGCCATTAGCATGAGTCACAGTACGTCCCATTGTTTTCATTTGGAATCTCCTGCCCAAAATTGCACAGCAGTTTTGTTATTGTTTTGTTAATAGAAGCAAAGTGAAACTTGTCATCATGAGGAAACATTTCCATGTTACAGTAACTAAAAGATCCAAATATAGCTTTTACTTCTCTGGGCAGTTCAGTAAGAGATTAATGGAGCTGACAGGAATTTCTGAGCTAATTCCTGTCATCAGTGTTGTTGTTGCTGTCTTTCTCTCAAGTCTACATTAATCTCTTACTGAATGTTGCAGTGGTGTAGTCTACGTGAATTAGAGAAGACTCATGAGAAACTGAATTGGTTCCTTCATAAATGTTTCTGTGTTTTTGTACATTTATTGAAATCGCTCTGGCCGTGGATGTTCACCAGGTGAGGTCCTCTTAAAACCTAACCTAACGCTGCCAGCCTCTCTGTCAGGGTGGAAGCTGAATTTATAGAAGCCTATCAGTCTGTTTCTCTTCAGGACGCTGGAACAGGGAAGTTCTGGTGGGTAAATGTGTGTATGTGGTGGAGGCCGTGTCTTCAGATTACCTTTAAACGTGACAAACACTGAGATAGAGAAATAAACCGACTAAATTCTTTTTTTTTTTTTTTTTTTTGTCTGTCATCCACCGTAGAAACCAGAGAAGACTAAAGGTCTGCTGCTCTCATGAGGCCCTCACAGTGATGGACTGATCAGCAATATCAGTCATTAAGTAATCAAATTCATACTTTGAATGGATAATGTCTTTTTCTATATTTTTATCTTTATTTTTATTTTGATGAGCTCCTGAATAGGTGAATTTCTCCTTCGGGATTAGGGATTATCTATCTATCTAAATGTGTGAAAAATATTATACCAAAAAAGTGAACTTGACTGTTAAAATCATAATGTTCTGATCCATCACTGTGACACAGCTCAGCCAGGGGAGGTTACAGTAAAACAGAATTTTCAAAACTTTATTCGTTTATATACATCCTTTAAATACTCCAGTGGGTTAACAAAAAAAAAGCTCCATATTTGTAAATTGCACAGAAGCGGAACATTATTAAAGATATAATGAAACATCGGACTTTAATAAAGAACAAAAGAGATTGACTGTCTGAATGTATGTATGAGTGTAATATGAATGTAGATGAGAAACAAAACAGCCCCTTTTCATTTGAAGGTTTATGTCCTTCAATATGCCACTTACAATGGTTAAATGTGAAGAATGCTTTATCAGTTTGAAAGGTTTTATTTGACTTGAGCAAAATGAGAAAGTCAGTGTAGAGTTCAGACTTTTATGTGCTCCCTGATACAGATGATGTATTTCCTGTCAGTGTGCGCTCCCACCAGGTGACTGTTGGCTAACATTAGTATTGACTACTGCAGAATGTCAGGCATTGGTTAAATAAAGTTATGCTGCCTGATAACTGGATAAAAAACCAGAAGCTGGTTTTAACAACTGGATCTGTGCTCCTGTTAGGAACGTTTCATAAAACACAACACTGCCCGTTAACTCTCTGGAGATTTTCGTGTATCCAGCCATCCGTTTCTTTGTCATGCATTTTCTGCAGCTCGTTGATTTCTTCATTCAGAATTTCCTCACTGAGGTAAAGATGTGAGAGCTTCAGCTGATTCATTTGCTCTCTATGTTGTGAAGTCAGTTTGTCCAAGTCTCTCTTGAGCGTTTTGTTAGTGCAGAGCTTCTTAATGACGAACTCCTTTTGTTTGAGTTGCTCCCGTTTCATTTCTTCCATTTCCTTCTTATGCATTTCCATCATAGCTGTAAATTCTGCAGTGTATCGCTGCCTGAACTCGTTGGATTCTTCAGCTTGCTTTCTGGCCTCCTCTTCATTTTTCTTCCTCATTTCCTCCATCTTCTTCTGAAAATTTTCTTTTAGCTCTCTCCGAACTTTTTCCTCCTCCAGCTTTCTTCTGTGTTGTTGTTCACTCAACTCCTGCTCATAATCTCGGATCTCTCTCAGGGACTGTTGGTACGCTTCCTCTCTCATTCGTTCTTCGTGAAGTTGTTTCTTCAGCCTCTCTTCTTGCTCTTTGTCCCAAGTTGCAAGTATTTTTTCTGACTCTTCTTTGCGTTGAATCAGGTTTCTAAAAGCAGTCGGGTCTTTTCCTGAATGAGATTTGATCTGCCTCTCCAGTTCCAGATCTTCTTGTTCGAGCTGCAGTCTCTGAATTTGCTCTTGTCTTTTCCTCTCTCTTTGCTCCTCCGCTCTTCTTAATTTTGACATTTTCCTCTCCATCTGCTCTCTCCGGATGCGCTCCTTCTTTTCTATCAGTACTTTTTCTCTCTTCTCTCCTTCTTCTTGAATTTTTTGCTTCTTCATTCGCATTTCTTCTTCCACTCTTCTTTCAAGAGATCTCTTTTGTCTCTCCGTCTCCTCTAACTTCAGCTCCATTATTCTTTTTGTTTCCTTCTGTATGGCTGCCTCTCCCTCCTGGAACATCTCTGATGTGTAGTGGCCTCCACCGTTTTTCCTCAGCATTGAGTCCACCTTGGCCACCAGCTGCTGCACCTGAGAGCGATCGGTCAGATTATTGTTGTTGAACACCTGGTATCGTCCTCCGCAGTCCCAGATCAGTTTTTGGACAGATTCATCACCGCCTTCTTCAAGAAAACTCTCAATTGTTTGACCTTTAAGATCATCTCCTCGGGTGAATACAGGAATGGTGAAGTCTCGGGACTTGTTTCCGAAGAACTTCTTGATCAGTTCTAAAGTTTCTCTTTCCTCTGGTGTAAAGCGGCCTATCTGCAACACCATTAAGAACACATGAGGTCCAGGAAGCAACAACTTGAAACATTTTAACAGATGCTCTTTAATTTCATCATTGTTCAGAGTTGTGTCGAACAAGCCGGGGGTGTCAACTACAACAACGGGCCGTCCATCGACCTCTCCCTCTGCTTTCATGCAACACTTGGTCACTGACACTTGGGAGACTTTTGACTGAAAGCAGGTTTTCCCCATAATGGTGTTTGCAGTTGCACTCTTTCCAGATCCCGTCTTCCCAATAAGCACCATCCTGAGAGGCTCCACCTTCTTCTCCACCTGTTGGTACTTCCTGCTCAGGTTTTTATTACCTGCTGGATTCAATAAAGATGCTTGTCTGGAAAGCAGAAAATTCCGAGGCTTCACAGTCATTGGCTTTGTGAAGCCACTGGATTTCATGTCTCTCATCTTCTGTACTGCGTATAACACCTCAGAGACCTTCTGCTTGTCGTTGATGTTGAAGACTTTATATCTTCTGTCACACATCTCAAACAACTGCTGGATGTTTCTGTTTTCCCTGAGTAACCTCACAGTTGATGGAAGACTGGAACTTCTCTCCACAGTGAACACGATCATGGTAAAGTTTTGGACCCGGAAGGAGAATGTGTCCTTGATGGTCTCCATTTCCTTCATGTCCTCATCAGTGGGCTCACTCAGAGGCAGGACCAGGATGAAGGCGTGGACTCCCTGTGGCTCACTGAGCGTGATGCTTCTGAAGGATTCTGTCTTTATCACCTGCTGAGGTTTCCCATACAAAGCAGGTAGCTCCACCAGAGAGACCTGCTGTCCACTCACCTCTCCTCGATGGTGGACACACTCAGGCAGGGCATGTGGATCAAACTTTCTTTCCCCCAGAATGGCGTTGGCTGTTTGAGTCTTCAAGGCTCTGTGTCTCCCACACAGCACCAGGTTCAGAGGAGGTTTTACGCATTCTGACGCTTCGATGGGATCAGCTTCTTCATTAAAGGTCAAATATCGTCCCCTGTTTTCGCTCACTATCTGGTTCATTTCCTGCATCAGTTCATCACGTTTGTAGTCAGAAAAATCGTCTTCATCCAGACTGATTCTGTGGTGCCTGCAGTCTCTGATGAGCTGATCTACTGACTGATTCCCTCGCCCGCCATTCTGTGTTACGATGATCAGTGAGTACTGAAGTACATGTTGACCAAAGAACTGCATGATGCACATCGTCCTCTGTCTGTCGTGTTCGCTGAACTCTGATGGGTTCACTAACAGCAGCAGCAGATTTGGTCCAGGGGGACAGTGGACCACACACTTCTTTACATCGTGTCTCACTCTCTCCACAGGCAGACTGAAAATGGCTGTGTTCAGTAACGTGAAACGTCTTTTCTTCCACTCTCCTCGTATTTGTTCAAAGTTTTTGCATGGTTTAATACACGCATACTCTTTTTTCCCTGTTAAGAAGTTGCACAATCTTGCCGTCTCATTGGGATTATTTCCGAACATCACAATCCTGAGTTCAGACTCTGCAAAACAGTAAGATGAAACAAACTTGTTACACATTCTTGCCACTTCATATTGTAATTTCCCACTTTGATTTAATGGTATTGACAAAGATTGCAGTGTGACGTGATGCGTTGCCTCCAGATCTCCTTCCCAATAAATAGAATCAACCAGACACACATTCTAGTGTTTGGTCTTTAATTGAAGCATATTCAAACTAAACTCCGTACATAATAATGAAATAACTTAAAGAAACGCTGGCCCACCGCCTGTGATCTTCTGAGTTTGGGTGAAGCCTTTCCTTGTCACTAACACACCAGAGCTGCAATGTGAAGTTCTTTAGACTTACCGAATGCTGATGTCGTCATTTTGCCCAGCAGAAGATCAGCTTGAGGTGCTGACGTCGGAGCCTGTTGGGTCGAAGCAAATCAAACAAAGTGATGACTTAAAACCCAAAAAGATAAAGTACAGAAATACCACAAATGTCCTGGTCGGCATCCAGTCACTGCGTATTAACAGCAATGATAGTGGCAAGTGTCCGAATTAATCAACACCATGTAGAATTCATTTTCAAATCCATAAAAAACTGTCTAACCTTTAACATACAAAAGTCACATAACCAAAGTAAATTAGTAAATATGGTAAATACAGAAGAAATAGTTTTAAATCTCAACTAACTCAGCAAACATCATTTTCAATTTGAAGTGTGCTTCATTTACCTGAGCTTGAGTTACTGCAGCTTTATCATATCTGGGAGTGAAATCAGTGTAGAAACAGGCAGATCATCCAGCTTCAGCTCTCAGCACCTGGAGGATATCAAATCCAATCAGATTTATTTATATATTTCTACAAATCATCAGAAAAATACATCAAGGTACTTAAAGCTCTCATTAAAGTTGAATCGATATCTTCTTATGTTATTATTTCATCTACTCACCAGATACAATCTGACTCGTCACCATATCACAGTTCCAACCACGAAATGAAACCAACTTACCCAACACTTTTTATGCCAACATGGTGGGCGGAGCTACTGCATTGAGCGAAAGCCAGTAATTCTTGTCATTGCAAATAAGCCAACGGTGAAGCCAATAAAGCCCAACCTTAGCCTGATTCCATTTGGAAAGTACCCAGCAGACGTTTGTTGGAGAGACATAAACAAAGGTAGATGGAGAGAGATCTCCCAGCTGGGCATCAGAAAGTGTTGAAGGTCGTACGACAGCCAAAGTGACAAAATCAGTTTCCTTGACTAGGAGCAGCAGGAGTGGAAGTTATTAGAATGTAATTAGACAAATTAGACAAACTTGCAGTATGGAATGTGGCGTTTCCCTGAAGGATGCTAAAAGGTGACTTAGTGCTCCTGATTTCCAATCACACGCTCAGATAAACCCGCAGAACTCGCTCACACCAGGAACGACAGACATCACAGTGCAGTGTTGTGTTTCCTGTGTGTGTAAACATTCAGCAGCCAACTTAACCCTGGCATGACAACGTTGTTATTATTGAAAGGTGAAGACAGACTTGTTTTTGATAAAGTCGCTGCTCTCACTGTGCCAGCACTGGTGTGGTAATAATTGGTTGTTGGCGCTTCGTTTTCGAGAAACCTAAATGGACAAATCAGAGAGGAACATTGCTGTTGCTTGGCTCTGCTACAGGATGTTCGAATCTGATTCTGGTCACAGACTCAACCTCAGAGTTGGCCCGGCCACGACTCTGCCGCTTTGTCAGCATGAATAGTTTTTTTTTGATAAACATGTTTATCTGTTTGAAACACGTTATTAGACTTTGTTAGGTATTTGTGTTTGGTGATTTATAACCTTGCTCAGTTAGCATGAATGTTACTGTGTAAAAGCTGATTGTAAAGCTTGTTTTGCTTTGTGTGAAAACAGAAAAGATCAGAGAGCTGACGATACTGCGTCCTGCTGAGCCGCCAGAAGAACCTTTTTAACCTCGTGCTCGCTGCAGCTCAGCACCGGGGGTCTTTATTTTTCATACCTGAGAGCCTGTTGGATGTGTTTGATTTATAACGCAGCCCCGCCTTCATGCAGCAGCATGTACGTATTAAACACATACATTTGTTTTAAATACACACAAGCTGCTGGATGTTTGTGGGCCGCCCTCTCTTTTTATCCTGGGAGGTCATCGGGTATGTTTGATTTATAGCCCGGTCCCTCCTGGCTGTGTTTTCACATGGGTCCAACACCACCCTGTCCCTCCCCCAGCATGGAAAGAATTAATGAAACACACACACTGAAGCGCAGATCCTCAACAGGCCCGGTTCGGCTGGTCTGGCTGAACTACCTGCTCATCTCAAACATTTCAATAAGCTTTCAGTCACTTTTTATCAACAGGAAAAACAAATGAGACCACAGCTGTGTGACTTCGTGCTGCTATCAATCTTTCATGCTCTGATTATTGTGGCCAAAACTACCAGAGCAGCAATCAAATTTCAATCGAACTTCTCTGAATTATTTTTTTTAATGCTGAAATATAAAATCGCATATGATTTTGTACGCTGTGACTTTGTTGGACTAAAGCGTTAATATGGAATGAACCTAAAAGCACCATGAACTGTCCCAGACTCAGCTAACGCTGTGTCAGCTGCTGACGGATCAGCTCCATCAGTCTAAACAAAAAACAAACTTTATGAGACTAATGCTATGAAAGGTATCTGTTATTTTCACCATACTTTCTGTAACAGCTGTTAATTATTGTCAGAAAAATATAAAGAATGGTCTGCTTTCAGTCAGGCTATTCTTCATGGCCTCTTTCATTTCTTTGTTTCACTTTTTGTCTTTTTCCTCCATCTTGGTATTCACTTCAGTAAATAAGCATGAGGTCGAATAGCTCATCTTCCTCGTCCTCCTTCATTTTGCTCTCATCCTCTGAGTTCTTCAGTCTATTTATCTTTTTCTCCTTTAATTATTTATCTTTCTCTAAAATCCTCATTCTGTGTTTATCCTCTCTCTCTCTTTTCTCTCCCCTGAGAGTCATCAACAGAAAAGAAAGTCTAGATTGTGACTGCGATAAATCATTAAAGTCTTTCTTGTAAATGAAAATGAACCAATACCTAAAAATTATGGATTTAAATGATCAGCAGGAACATCAACAGGATTTTTATTTATTTTTTTAGCTTTACAGAGAAGTGCAAAGATCCATCTTGGAAATTTGAAACTCAATATCAGATCATTTGAATAAAAATCCTGATGAATTGGAATGGATTTTTCTGCTTGTTTGTGTATTTGTTGACTCAGCAGGACATGTGTGATGGTTAAATAAGACATTGATTGTTGTTTTTGTGTCAAGTCAAACTTAATCAGTTGAGTTTCTCTCACGATGGAAGTTGCATCTGCTCTGAACTCTGAATCTAATATCTCCTCTTTTCACTTTAACTATTTTTCTTTCAAGCTGTTTGCAAAGAGTGAATTGTTTCCCGGCTCGGAGGCAATCTGGAAGACAAACTTGGGAGTTGACCTGTAACCTCAATTATGGTCTGTTCTGTCTGACAACCGTTGGGAGCAAAAGATGTGGGAAAGTGTTTTAAAATAGTCGGAGCTGGAGCTGAGTATGTGGTTTTGAGCACGGAGGTTGCTCATGTCGTTAGAATGATGTTTTTGGGTGGACGAGTTGTTGTTTTAGCGGCGGTGTGACCCAGGAACTGTCAGCTCACTGGCTGCATGGTTGAACAACATCATGGTCATTAATTGGGCCTGAAGAGGGTGAGAGAGACCAGATATTTCCCATAAATCATTTGGGTTTGGTCAGATGTGAAATCTAGCTGTTATCAGATTGGAGGCGTTTCCCAAGTCAGACCTGGACAGAGTCACTGGCACAAAGATTTGCCCCGAGTCCAGCAGAGTTCATTTGTCTCGTCAGAGTCATCGCTGAGGGATGATGATGTGGTCCGACGGACACCTCAGCAGTCAGAGAGTCCAAACTCCGCTGGCCCTGAAGTTTGTGAAGTTAGCTGCGATCTACCTCCGAGCAGATGCTGGTTTCTACACCACCGACAGATCAGTTTGTGATTTCCAGGTCAGTTTTCGTACCTTTATTGGATTGGAGACAGGAAATATAGAGAGAATGGTTTTAACGTGTTGTTAATGGATCAGCATGTCGGGATTTGAAATGTCAACCTCCTGATCAGGCTTCAGTTTCCCCGTTGCTCCATGAGCTGTCCCACAGGTGAAAGCAAACATCCTGCTACTGTCTTCAATTGTCCGGAAGGTTCACACATTTTTGTTTGTGAAGTTTGTGAAGTCGCTGTGTTGTTGGAAATTTTCCAAATTCCTTCTATGGGTGAAACTGTGACTCATCTCCTGAGCTTCTGAGAGTGAGATCATTCCAGAAAGAGCTGCAGCCGAACATCAACACAACATGACACTGTGCTGCAGTGCTGTCGGCCGTTTTTACTCCATCCTGATTGGGTGGTACAGTCTGTCAGTCACACCGTAGTCCCGCCCCCCCACCCCCGGGCTGTTTCCCTCTACATGGAACATCATTTAAAAAATAAACTGATCAGGAAAACGTTTACTGAGGAGGGACATCTTCCCATAGACTTCAACACAACCTGTTTTACTTTTTACAAAAGTAAATGATTTCAGAATGGAGAAGATCTGCAGCAGGTCTAAAAAACGAACCATGTTGTTGATCACGTCTTTCTCTGCTTCTGTCGCTTTAATCTTCTCACGATTGTCAATCTGGTTTTTTCGTTCCTGTTCAGATATTTCCAGAACGTACTTTTGTCCTGACGTCAAACAGAAGATAACAGCAGTCGTTCCGCCTCTTGTGTGAGTTTAATAGTGTGACTCTTGGTGTTGTTGCAGGTCCTGTATCTTCTACAGAGCATGTATGGATATTCCCAGAGGAACGGAGCTGCTGGTTTGGTACAATGACTCCTACACTTCTTTCTTCGGCATCCCACTGCAGTGCATCGCTCAGGACGAGAACTGTGAGCAAACACCGCCGACCTTTCCCCCTTTTCTGTCCTCTTTCTCTGCTCAAGGTCATAAGTTCACGTCCCAGAACAGATGATTTCTGTGTAGTTCGTCCCAGAGTGAGGACTGAGTAGAAAGGAAAAGGTTTTTAACGTGATGGAAGCGTTATCAACAAAAACAAAATGTGTCTGATTTGTCTGCTTATTTTGGATTTTATTACTGACAGTGTTTAAACTGTGTGACTGGAAAAGGCAAAAGAACAGACTGAGAAAGCAGGTTTCCTGCAGAACTGTCAGATTTATTTTATTTTATTTACACTTTCTCTTCTTTTCCTTCTTCTACTTGGACCTTTTCATCTTGTTCCTCTGAGAGCAGAAAGGTTCACATTAATGAAGCTCTGTCAGCGACATGTTTCTGCTGATTTATGAAACGTCGTGGTTCTGGTCTGGTGATGTTCATGTCTTAAATGGGATGTCCACATGGTTCTTGTTTGTTTTGACAATTTTCAGGCTGTGTTGCAAAATCAAATGACTCACTTTGAGTAAACATATCATCATATTGGCCTGACTGAGGGACAATATGATTATAAGACCCCCCCTTTTTCCAACAGAGGAATCAGTCTGAGATGCCGTGACTCTGAGCAGAGGGGTCGTCATCACTGAAGCCTTTTCTCTTGTAGAAGCAGAGCAGGAAGTCCAGTTGTCTGTAAAACCCTGGTTAGTCTGTTAGTCTCGTCCTCGCTGATTCATTTCAGCAGTCAGAGGGGACGATGTCAGCTCGTCTTCTTTTGGAATGAATTCGTTTCCTTCATGGTTGAAAACAAAGAAACACTGATGGCCCTAAACGCAGCTAGAATTTAAAAAAAACTTTGTATAAAGAAGTGTAGCTGGTTCAGATTGAGTGCTTGAATTAATGACAGCTTGAGGTATCACAACAAATGAAAATGATCTCATGTATTTTCCCTGCTCCATGCTCCATTCAGCTCATCAGATTTAATCCGGACAAACGTGATACAGAGTCACGTTTTGTGATAAGTCCCGTCAGTTTGATTTCCGTAGCTTCAGAGTTTTGGAACTTGTGCACATGATTCTCATAAAAATCTGGAGAAAATATTGTTAAAATGATTTTGTGGCCGTCCTCTTCAGTTTCTCTCTTTCCTTTCTTCTCCCTCCCCACATCTTTTCTCTGTCCACCCTCTTTTTCTGTCACCAATTTTTTTGTTTACATCTCCTCCAGTTTTCTGCTCTGTCAGCCTGTTTATACATTTTCCTTTCAAACAAATTTTTCTGTGTCTTTGACAGAGGAACCTCCCTGCAGGGAGAAAAAAACAAACTTTGACATATTTTTTCTTACACAATTATGTAGAAAAGAAAAAAAGAACAAAACATGAAGGAGTTTTAATTTGTGGAATCTAAATCGAAAGGAATTGAATTAGGAGCTCGTCTTTCACGGAGTCGCAGTGAAACGAGATCGTTCTGATTGCAAATTAAAGACGCTTGGCCACAAACTGGTTTGTTTTACAGATGGAACGGCTCTTTTACATGACATCGTTCATGGCTGACTTTGTCCTCCCCGCTGCCTGTTTGCTCCTGGCTGAACAACAAATCTGATCACAAATGATCGTGCACATAAATATATGTAAATTTAATGGTCCCTTTTGGCACCAGTGCAGTCCTGAGCCTGTGATATCTGGACCAGCAGATCCTTTAAGTCCTGGAAGTTGTTGGTCAGACTGGAGCTGCAGGGCTGGAGACGCTCTGATGTTCCTGCTTCATCTCATTCAGGAGTAAACGTTAAAAAGCTCTGCACCATTCAAAGGTGCCATTGTAACCAGGTAATCCAAATTCACGTCACCTGTCCGTGGTCATAATGTTATGCCTGATGATTGTATTCTCATGTACATAGAATCTGCTCCAGATACTCAAGGTCCTCAGAGGATAAATCCTGGGGACATGAGTCTTATATTTTTCATCTTGTGCCTGTAACAAATGAAAATTATTTTAAGATGCAGCACAATCTGAATACTTGTATATCCTAAAATTGTCAGTTTTTTTAAAAAAGACATGATCTGTAGATCAGGTGATATAAAAGAATATGGTGGTTTGTTGTAATAATAATAATAATAGTCACATTTATTTATCAACTATACAATGAACTGTGAACTGTTGTGTCACAGATTTTAAAACAGATTATGGCTTTTCAGAACAATGATGGGATATTAGCACAGAAATTAAATTAAAACAATCACCAAAATGAGAACCAGACAAATGTTATAATTCTAATCATTTTAAGAAGTTAAGAAGTAGATTCAGATGGAGGTTCTTCTCCTGGGAAGTCGCTCCAGAGAGCGGAGGACGAGCAGAGAAGTCACAGAGTCGTAGTTACATGTCGTTATTCGTTGTGAACGTCTCATGATTGGCAGCTCCTTCTCAGCTTTTGTCCAATTTACCATGATACAGTGATTTTATTTTATTATTTTATTAGGAACAGCCAGATAACAGCCCTGTTCCTGCAGGTCGACTCCAATCTGTGGTTAATATGAGACAGGACTGTTTCTGTGTTTGTCCTCCATGATAAAATATTCTGAACTGAACCGAGGCTGGTTGTGTTCTGGTGACTTCAGCAGTAAGGCTCAGTCGGAGTCCAACACACAGAACTTTGCTGAACGCTCCTTCCTCTCTTTAACTGTGACCATCACCGTTAGAGAGGAAGGATCGAGAAATAGATCACCTGGTGTCTGTCATGGAAACATGCAGCTGTGAACTTTACATCCAATCATCACGGGAATGAATGTCATGTTCATTTTACTGATTTATTTGAACCGTTCTCTTTTCAAGGTGGAATGATTAAACAACATACATCTTCAATGATTTTTAAAAACAAGAAGTTTGAATTTATTTGGATTTTCTCTAATCCACCCAGGGTCAAACATATATGTATTCACCTAAATCTTTAAATAAGTGGTGCTGTAGAATGTTTTTTGACTTGACGAGGCCGAGCCCTGTTAACTTCTCTTTAGTGATCATGACTGACTGCAGCTGGTAGTTTTCTTTTTCCAGCATGACAAGGATTTGTGTGACAGCATTCATTGGACCGACCAAAGCTCAGGAGGATCTCAGGAGGAGAATTGTGCATTTCCACAAGTTGTGAAAGTCTTCTGGAGGGTTATTTTATAGAGCCATATAAAAAAAACCCTGCAGATTCCAAGATCACAATTTTAAACAACTACATCTACGTACCAGTTATTTGGATGTGTCACCACTTTGTTAATGTCTGAAGGTAGACCCAAACTGTCGGCATCAGAAAAAAGGAGTTAGGATGTCCAGGAAGCGAGGCCGTGTGCCGTGAACTGGAAACTGCTGGAACCCTCAGTGTCCCTGTCCACAGTGAAGAGAGCTCTACATCGCCATGGACTAAGAAAGAACAAGTACTTCTGAAATTGCCACCTTCAAGCTCGGCTGAAATTTTCAGCCGCCCACACGGAGAAACCAAAAATGTAATGGTCAGAAGAGACGAAGATTGAGATATTTGGCCACTGTGAGAAGAAGCATTTTGGAGGAGTCAAGGTGAGGCCTTCAAACCTCAGAACACTGGACCAACAGCTCAGCGGTCCTGGTCTACCTCCAAATTAACAGCTGGAAGACAGAAAGTTGTTCCAACAGGAAAACTGCTTTTGGAATGGAATGGATAGAAGCTGATGGAACGGCCTCCCGTGCCCCGACCTCAGCCCCATCCTACGTTTGTGAGGTCCGTGCCAGGAGACCAAACTATTTAAATGAACTCTACCAGTTCTTCCAAGAAGAGTGGTCAAACATCCAGCCAGAGTTATGCCGGAAAGTGTGTGGTTGAGGTGAAATGTGCTAACGGACATTTAACCAAATATTAGTGGGGCTGTACGTAAATATTTGAGCCTGTATGTATAATTTTGAGTGGATTAGGGAAAATCCAAAATAAATTCAAACTTCTTCTTTTTAAAAATCACTGAAGATGTATGTTGTTTAATCATTCCACCCTGAAAAGAGAACAGTTCAAGTAAATCATTAAGAGTGCAAAACTAAAATGACATTCATGCCCGTGATGAGTGTATGTAAACTTCTGACCACAACCAGTCGTCCATGGATCCACCAGAAGGACGTGGATGGCTGTTGTCAACTTTTTCATAGACTGAAGGATGAAAATACAACACAGTCCTGCTCCTCAGCAAACACAAAGTCAAAGACTTTGTATGACTGACACCGCCTCAGTCCCTGCAAAGACGTTCAGCCCTCAACAGCACAGACGCACACACAGATACATGGCGCACAAACACACACTGGCAGGAGGATTTGCTTTTCTTCCACTGGGCAGTGAAAGAAGTTTGTTCACATTCAAATTAAGAGAAATTAGATTATGCCTCTTTTGTACAAACTGAAGCAGCTCTGCTCTGAGTTAGAGACATTTAGCTACTAACTGCATTTGGTTTTTGATTGTGCCCACAAAGGATGAGTTTAATGTCAAAACTCTGCACAGGAGACAGCAGGACTGTGACCCTGTGTCCTCGGTGGAACAG
The DNA here is from genome assembly GCF_900963305.1 of Echeneis naucrates. Classification (NCBI taxonomy): domain Eukaryota; kingdom Metazoa; phylum Chordata; class Actinopteri; order Carangiformes; family Echeneidae; genus Echeneis; species Echeneis naucrates. Next base: position 23,764,322 of record NC_042519.1, on the reverse strand, counting down.
ACATTTAAAGCTCTGACCTTTATTAGCACAGAGAACACCGACAGAGCGGACTTAGACCAGGACGTCAGGACATTCGCAGACCCCACAGCTGTGTGTCCGTCGGTTCATCAATGATCTTAACATAAAACAAAGCTGCTGCATGAAAAGGAAACTACTCTGATAAAATGATCTGGATGTTACGTAAATCTGAAGCTCTCCGTTTGCTTTAATATTAGAGGAGCTCAGAAAAAATCAGGACTGATGGCACTCAGTATTTAATGGAAATCTAAAATAGTCCTGATTGAAATTGGTCCAGATGATTCTGGAGTTGGCCTCATTCATTCAGGACAAAGACTTCAGTTAGGCTGACAATAAGACGGTCAAAGTCCAGAGTTACTGAAGGGGGGGGCATCCTCCTTCCATCCTTCATCCATCAGCAACACACTCTTCTGTGCAGTTTAACGTGACCCCCCTCCCCCTACACACACAGCATTAAATCCACATTCTGACCCGAGCTCCCAAAAAACAAACACACACAAAAGAACGTGAGCATTTAAACATGTTAAAGATGAACAGAGAAAACATGAGAGCCAAACTACACAACAACACGCAACAAAGAAAACACACACACCCTCTAAAAAGACACTGAACACACTATCAAAGCACAAACACACACACACACCCTGTGGTTGTTTACTCATGTATGTTCCATCCAATCACAGCCTGTCGGCTTGATGCTCTGCAGCCCGGATGCTGCCTAACAACAACAACATGTGGACTGACAGTGGGGGGTGGCTGGCAGGAGAGATGGAGCGAAGGAAAGGAGAAAGGAGAGAGGAAAAGTTGAGGAGAAACAGGAAGATGGGAATGAGAGGAGCAGACAACAGGAGGAAGGAAGTTTGTAGGAAGAAGAGGTCTTCCATCGTGTCCACCTCTGCAGTAAACTCCTGACCATTATTATAATTGCCTCTATTGATTTTATAAGACTTTATAATCACCGCTAACGTTATCGTTATTGATCACTAACGAAGCTCTGGCAACACGACCTGAACTGTACTTCACACCAGTAAGGAGACGAGGACACAGGGAGGTGGAGAGGAAGCAAAGACACATTTATCATTAATATAACAACATAAACGTACCGTTTGAGTTTTGTCCCGATAGGGGAAACACGTCGTCAGTCTTTGTGTTTGTGCGTCTGTTTGCTTCCAAAAACTGATCATGACACGGGCTGTCCCAGCAAGTCATTTTAAGAAGGCTGTCAGATTAGCTCGGTGAAAACACACAAATGAACCTGGGAGAAGAAACAATGAAGACACAAAAGAACGGCAGAAACAGAGTCAGTTCACTTTATCCAGATGGACCGATTGTAGCTTTTTAATGTGAAGGTCCGTGGAAATCCACATTTATTGGAGTGAGATGATTCATCAGATCAGCACCAGAATTAACGCTTTTATTTCCCGGCTCATGTCCCAACATGAAAACAGAACCTCATTGGTTTTATTTGAAATCACACTGTCACAGACTGACGTCCCCTCTCTGCTCAGTCCAAAAACAGATGAGTGTTGGAGCTTGATGTGCTGTGGAGTTCAGCCGGTGCTCCCTTCTTAAAAAAAAGAAACAAAGAAAACACCGACTCTGCAATGTTGCAGACTGCATCTGCATAATTCTCCCATTTTGATGATGCATTTCATGCGCAGCCCAAACTGTATTGACCTGCATTTTTTGTATATGCAATGTTTGTAGCAAAATGAATTAAGTGTGGGCGAGCGGCACGTAACGCGGCCGTCGATAGTGCCGTCGGGCAACTTACAAATGGTGTAATTATCTCCTCATAAGGTTATTAGAGGATCAATGGAGCCTGGTGGCCTGATGGCAGAGGTGAGCTGATGAAAGATGGGAAATGGTCCTGACAACCCGACTGCAGAGGTTCAGCTGTTAATTTATATAACATGAAGAAGAAAGATGGAAAAAAGAGGAGAGAGAGAACATGAAGCGTACGGTGAACATTTAGTCGCCATGTTTAGCATTCGCCCAAGTTTCGGGAACTTAAATGATTTGATTTAGGATTAGAAAAGGTCGTGGCCGTGCTCCAAAGGTCCTCCGCTGTTGGAGGATGTGACACAAATTCTCTCTCTGGTGTCAATAGAAACAGTCCACAGGCCACTTTTCTCCAGCAAAACCAGTTTTCCAGAATGAGAGGAGAGTGAGTTAGAGCCGGACTAACCCTCTTAATGTCATTTCAAACGTAATGAAGGGTTGTGGACTCCAGGCCTGTCAGACCACAGAACAGAACACAGCTGATTTCTGGGTCAAGTGAGGACAGCTGGCATCAGCCGGTTCAACTACAATCTGATTTACCCACTTTCATATTATATCTTTTTTCCTGTTAATGTCATTTGTGCTTGACTGTTTTATTCACGAGCAACACTTCTGTATGCTGAACCTCTTCATCTCCTCTGCCTGAAACATTTCTCTTCCACGTCATTGTCTCTGAGCACTGATCAGCACAAAGGCTCAAAAATGAATCAAAACATGATATGACGTAAAAAAACAAAAACAAAACTGCAGAGTAAAGTCAAGTTAAACGTCCATCCGTCCATTCGCAGGTTTAGGAGGTCAGTGGTCAGTGTTTACTCTGCTCCTGGTCCAGGACTACTGTCCTCTTCTGGCAGGCCTTATCTGGGACCAGCAGCAGTCTGGTCCTGGACTGGCTGAAGGACTTCAGACTCTGAAGCAGCACTGGATCTCAGTCAGCTCACTGTGATCCTCCATGAACGTGGTCTGTCATCATCAACCCTGAACCAGGACCAGCTGAGTCCAGACTGTTGCTGTAGTTAGAACAGTAACAGTAAACGCTGCAGCGAGTTTGTCCACGTGGTGACAGGACTGACTGACAGCCTGAGAAACATTTCTGTGGTTGTTGAGAGAAGAGCAGCGTGTCGCTGTAAGTGCACTAACGAGCAGACTCCAAACAATACTGTTAACTTCACCCACTGGAGCCAGGAGCAGGTCACCCCAGGCCACTCAGCTTCCTGGTTGAACATTGTCCTTCACTTTATTACGTCTGATTTCAACAGGCCGAGGTAGCTCAGTGTCCTCCAGAATTTAATGGCCAACAAACAAATCACGTCTGTCTTTTTCCTTCGTGTCTCCAGTAAATGTCCCAGCCACGGTGATCGAGGCCATGACCAGACAGGAGTCCCTGCAATCCTTCAGCAAGAACGGGAAGCCCTCCTCCTCCACCTCCTCCACCACCCTCCTGCGCTCCATGGTCTTCCCCCCACTCTCCCTGGCTCCAGGAGTTTCTCCCTGTTGGACAAGGTCGGGGTCGGGGTTCAGTCGGACACAGGTTTTGGGCAGCTTGGCTCAAAGAACCAGCGTTGTCCTGGCGAGTCCAACGTCCAGCACCCAGTCCAGTTGAGACAGCCGAGTTCAGCGACTGGCACCTGTGGAAGTGTGGCCAGTGCTTCAAGACCTTCACCCAGAGGATCCTGCTGCAGATGCACGTCTGTCCACAGAATCCTGACAGGTAAGGAAGCAGCAGAGCCGTCTTCATAAACTCAAACAGCCGGAAGAATGAGAAGCTGTAAACTAACTTTGGGTTGAATTGGTGTTTATGCAGCATCCACAAACAAACAAGTTGACTCAGAAACGAATCCCTTAAAAAAATATGAATTTTTTCCTCCATCAAATCTCTCAACAAGTTGGTCAGCTGTTCTGTAATCAGCTTACTGTCCAACATCAGCAGCTGCAGCAGAAGTCCTGCGATTCAAAATAATATTCCAAATGATTCTGATTTTTGTTCATGTGTCTGGTTTTTGTAGTATCCTTTTTACAGCTGAAAGATAAAGAACATGACACAGAATGAGACTGTTTCTGAACGCTTACTGCAGTTTTTCGGACCAGCGCGCACAATTTATGACTCATCATCACAGTTTGTGTTGTAGAAAGTGTGACTTTGTGCATCAGAGTTAAGAGAGTGTAAAAGTGCTCAAGTGTGTATAACGTCTGCCAACTTAATTATATACAGCGTGGAGGGAGGGAGGACGAGTAGATGTGTGTGTGTGTGTGTGTGTGTTGGTGGAGGTTGTGTATTGGAAATTTTTTGCTTAGCTTTATTTTTTGCGGGGAGAATCAGAGCGGCATATAAATCAGCGCTGTGCGTCAGTGAGAAATACCTCGCCTTACGGTGACGGGGCCAGGAAAACAGATGCCACTTATTCAATAAACTAATACTCATAGGGAAGAAAAATGTGGGCTGGATATGGAGGGGGGGGGCGGGGGGGTCGATGTGAAGGTTTTATGGGACAGAGGAGCAGATAAAATTCAGCTGAACAGGCCAAACAAGACACAGGAGTCCCTGGAGCCCCGCGGCCCAGCTGAACCTGATCTGGACTGACCAGGTCCAGCTGTTTTCCAGGCGCTTCCACTGAATTTTCATTCACATCAGGGGGTCTCTGAACACGTTTTAATGTGAGTGTGTTTGGATTCAGTCTGTACGTGTTCATCTCTGGTTTTGTCTGTCTGTGGTGCCCCCCTCCATCGCTCTCTCCCCCTTCGGACATTTTTATTGACGTTTACTTGATGAGAACATTTGGAGCTGAAGACTGATGCTTCTGTATAAAAAACACACTCCACCTCTCTGCTCCATCTCTTTCAGGTTTGTTTTTTTTCTGCTGACTGTTTCTTTTTCTGAACTTTTTCTTGTTCTGTGTCACCCCCCCATGTGTCATTTCAACAAAATCCATCATCATGAGAGCAGTTTGTTTATGTCGATGAGGCCTTGGAAGTGCTTTCAGTCCGGCTTTAAACTGGTGTCAGGATGGCCGATACTGTTTAAGTTCTGAGACGGTGACGAGTGATGAATCAGGAAAAGAGTCTGAGCATAAATGGAGCACGTATATTTCTGACTGTAGAGTAAACCACAGCGATGACCTCAATTAATAACCACTGATTTTGTGATTGATGTGTTTACGGCGCTGATGTTTAAAAGCCTCATTAGTGCTTTTAGTGAAAATGGGGTGTTTGCGCTCAGCACTTTGATCCACGTTTCAGGTCCCGTTCTGGAAGCTGATGTTGTTTATGAGTGAAGTGTGTACGTGCATATGGACACAATCACTGCTGTTTATCAGAGGACAGAGCGTTTACAGCTGATTGAACGTGTGTATCATCACTGCAGCGGCACAAAGGTTACATTTGTTTTTGTTCTCTGCTGAAGCCTTGACAATCTGTCATTTTCTTTCATTTCCTCTGTGATAACTAATGTAAGCTCAAACGGATGGGTTTCCATCAGACGCTTCATCTACGTTGAGGAACATCAGTGAAACTTGAATACAACAGAAGAAGCAGTTTGTCCAGACCAGAACAGTCTGGGCTCAGGTGGTCCTGGTTCAGGGATGGTGTGGGACTGAAGGTTCAGACTCAGAATGCAATCTGTGTGTGACTTTTCATGAAGTTTGCAGAACATTAAATGTCAGATTTTGTTCTTTTTGTGACCAGAGCAGGCCAGATCTGCCTCAGTCCTCTTCGACCTGCTCCACGTTCTCCTCCAAATATGCTTTCATAAAAACTTAATGGTGGCAGACAAACGACAAATATTGGCCTTTAAAAGAGCAGCTCACAGACCGACAGGCGGGTTAAGGCAGTCATGACTTAAGATCATGATTACATCCTGCAGCTTAGTGTACAATAACAGAGCTTAACCTGTGACCTTTGACCTATTCAGGGGCTCCAGTGGAGGAGAAACAGATGTGTTGCAGAAAGGAAACAAACAGATGATTAAACTGCTGATATATTATAAAAAGAAAAGGACAAAGAATCTTTCCTCAAACACGTATAAATAAAGATGAATATCAAAGATCGACGGTTTTATCAGCAGAGTGACATTGATCAGGTCGGAGGTCCAGACCTTTGGGACCTCAGACTGGATCCTGAACCTCTGATGAACATTTCTACTACAAATCCCTAATTAGTAAATACTGTTCAGCTCAAAGTCTGTATTCAGTTATCACTACCAGTTTGACCTTCATCATCTGATCATCTGTCTGTTTGTGTTTCTAATGAAGGTCGTCAAAGTATTTGACTCTGCCGGGCTGTAGGTCAGTGATCTGAGGAGAGAGGAGCATTATGGGTAATCAACAGGATCAATACCTGTGAGCTGAACTGCATCCAGCTAACCGACACGTGAGCCGTCACTTCCTGTAATCTGTATCTCTGTGAGATCCGACCACCTGATGGGGTTGAACTCATTATAATCCTGAAGTTTTCATGTTATCATGGAGGAAACTAAAACGTTAACTCAGCACAATGTCAGAGTCTGTGTGATGACGACCTCTGTGGTTCTGCCCAGTGAAGCTCAGAGTGCAACTCAACTTACTGTTGAGTTAATGACCAGCACCGACAACCGAATGAAATGTTGTCACGTCTATAACTTGCACTTTTTGGCACTTTGGGTTTCATGATCCTGACCAAAAGAATAAGGGAATATAGTTCCGGTTTTGTCCATTCAGATTGTTTCTGGACCTTTTTTTATCAGATTAATGTCTGAAAATGATAAATAATTTATCGGTGTTAAGATACAACCTGTAGCTGCTGTCGTGTGTTCACGTCAGCTGAAGACTCACTTTCTGCTCCACGAGCTGAGAAAATTCTCAAAACACAATTAACTCAAACGTTGGCATGTCAGGCTGAAGCAGAAACTGTTTCTGCTGTTTGATAAACAGCCGACATTCTGCAGATTTATCACCCAGCGCTGACGACATATTTGCATTTAACACAAACACAGATGTGTGTTGTCCCTGCCGGACACACAGATGTGTTGAAAAATGACTTTTTTTTTCTTTTTGTGTTGCCGCAGGATTAACCAATAACGATCCATCACTGTGATGGACGGGCTTGTAGAAATTCCCTCAAAGTCTATTTTTATCTGTCATGTTTGCCACTAAAACAAAAATCTACTTTGTGTTGCATCCACACACAAAGTGAATTTTCCATGTTTTTTTGTTTTGTATTATTTTTGCTCGTGTTGATTCCTCACTTGGATTTCTATTAAAGTAAAATCAGATTGTCAGAGACGTTTCAGGGCATCTGAATGCCTTTGAGTTTTTCCTGATAAGATTCACGCTCAGCTGAGCGGTCAAAACGTTTTATTCAGGTAATAGTACGAGTGACTCAGTAAAGACTTCTTCAGGAGGATCGGAGCTCAGAAAACAAAAACTAAATTATTATTATTACATCATCATCACAGGTGTGACATCACACATCTGTTTGTCGGCCATCTTGTTTTTTTGAAACCAGAAGAAACCAGATTTGGATCTGACCTGTCCTGGACTCTGTCCTGATTGGGCGGTCCAGTCTGTCAGTCACACATTAGCCCCGCCCCCTAACCCCTCCACTCCTTGGTGGCCTGTTTCCCTCTAAACGGAGCATCATTTAAAAAACGATCATGTTGTGTTGAAGACTGAGACCATGAACTCATCAGGAACAGCAGCAGTGTCTCCTTAATAAGAACAACTTCCTGGTGAACTACACGACCCATAATCCTCAATCCTCCCCTTCCCCAAATATAACGGCCAAACTGAATCCAGGATCTGTGTTGACTGGTATTGACTGGAGGCCCGGGCTCTGTTGGAGGCTCAGCTGGTTGATGAGAGGACATAATGTGAACTCTCTGCTTTAATAGTTTGGTCAATACAGTCAGAGAGAAACAACCAGAGCGATGGATGTTAATGGAGGAACACACGAGCAGATGGAGGGAAAGGAGTTCAGTGTTTTTGTTAGGAGTCCACCGCTGACTTCATCTGGATGTGTGACTGTCTGCTCACATACATACAGTATATATATATATTTGTGTGTGTGTGTGTTTGTTCAGGGGGCCATTGATCGGGTATTGATGAGGCTGGAGCAGTGATTTATAGCTGCTGGTCTCGGGGGAATAATGTCTTCATACGAGGCGGACAGAAGAGTCGTCCTCACAGCGCAGTTATAACTCCATATGGATTAGACCCACTCCATACGGGTCAATCAACACACTTCACCCCGCATCGCTGCACAGCACACGCACACACAGACACACACAGATGTGTGGCACTGAGGTGGAGATCAGAATCATCCCAGAAACTGACCTGCTCTTTTTATTTCTTCTTATTTCTTAATATACCTACATTTCCCAGAATGCCTTTCAGCCATCCAATCAACCCACAGCAGTCAGAATTTCACACACATCTGTGGGTTCACGGGGCTCAGTCCCTTTCTGTCCTTGAACAAAAACAACAAAAAAACATCACATTAGTGACATCACTTCTGACGAAGCCTCAGATCCGCCCAGGGGCTTTTATTTTGAAGTTAGAGAAAATGTCTGTGTGCGTTTGCCAAGAAGCTTCATTCCCATGGAGTCTTAATAATGATGAGCTGGCTGGCAGCTTGGGTTACACACAGACACACACACACACTCACACTCTTTCATCAGCTCATGTGTTAAAGGTGTGGACACAGCGACACGTTGACACACACTGTTGTTGTTACCACATGTTGTGTTGAAAGGCGACATGAGGTTTATTGTCCTGAACTATGTTTCACAGACATGTTGAAAATGACTAATTTTATAGATCTCACACGCAGCAACATCACAGCTGGTCCGATTCTTCATCACCCGTCCAAAACAAGTATTATTAGTTTTCCTGTGAACCAAAACGAAGCATCGTGTCGTGTTTTGTTAGCCTGTTGCGGTGTTGACTCTTTACATATTTGTGTGTCTGTGCTGTCATCGGGCTGTAACACCATCAGGATGAAAAACTGCCATGCTAACAGGCACCAGGAGAGACGCTCCTCAGGTCCGAGCGGTGACTGAATGTTTTACAGCCTCATTAGTATTTTAGTGGCTTTGTGGAGCTGAGCTGATTCTGACTGAGGAGCTTTTGTGCTTTTCACTCATCTATCGCTCCGTTTGGTGAGCAGAAACCAGACGTATGAACTATGAAGATTATATTTGATGACTCCATCTTTGATAGTGATACTGGAGTCACGTCTCTACATCGGACGCTCCTATTGGCTCCGGCGGGTGATGTCACAGCCAATCAGAGACTCTCTGGATCAGACAGTCAGATATTTGGAGCTGATTTTTCATCATTACTGAGCAGAACTCCTGATCAGATTCAGATTCAGACCCAAACACACGAGAGGAACTTTTCTGTGGAAAAAGTGTTTTTAGTTCTGGTTTTCTGATTCCAGAGAGTCTGAACTGATCCGACAGAATCAGCTGAGACTTTTTAAAAATGAAAACCTTAAAAAACATCAACAGCAACAAGCAGCTGGGGAATGTGAGACAATGAAGTGTGATTCAGGAATTGTTGACTTCTATGACTGCTCATTTGTAGGAAAAAGGGGTGAACAGCCACACTGAACCCAACTAAAGGCGGCCGGAGTGTGTGTTTGAGTTTGTGCGTTTGTTGGTAAACGCCCTCAGTGTGTTGTCCTGTCCAAGTTGTGTGTGGTCGTTCATACATATGTATGATTGTGTGCAGATTTTTATTCATTTGTGCAGAAGGACGTATTTGCATGTGCTTCTCTGAGCAGATATTTCAGCTGCACCTGTGTGTGATGGAGGTTATGCCTCACCTCCTCCCCCCTCCTCGCTCCGCTGTAATAAACAATAACCGGGCATTAATCTCCCGGCCTGCTGCCTTAATAAATAATATCCACACATTCATCAACTTAAACTATTCACAATCAATGCAGCTCTTCATAGAAAACCCACCTAATAAATAGCGGTGCGGCCCGCTGAGGCGTGAACTTATAGACCGGCCTGCTGATAAATGAACCCCCCCCCCATGGCGAGACGCCTTTTATGTGGAAAACTGCAAGTGAGAATTTTTCGATTTTATATTGCACTATTTTACTCTTATTACTTTCCCTGTGTGCGTTGTGTTGTGTGTTGTGTGTGTGTCCTCTCAGGGAACAGGAGGTGTGTGTGATTTATCGGCGCAGTGAAGATGTTGGTCTATTTGTTTTGTTCTCGTTGTGGGTTTTCTCCTATTTGTTAGGTCCCGGTGTCACACGTTGGTCTTCTTGGTGACACAATCAGAATCTCTTCATTTTCTCGGAGCTCGTCCCGGTCGCCCTGCTGCTGCTGCACACAACTACACAAACAACACACTCATACAGATAAGGGGTGTGTCTGATACAGAGAGCTGGACTCTGAGGAGTCCAATCCGAGCAGACACAATAATGACGTCCAAAAATGAATGCGAATGAATTGAAAAAATTTCTACATTTGTTGATAGATTCTTGCTTTCATTCATTCCAATGTTTGTTTGTTTCTGCGAACATGAGTAATTAAATCTTCTCTTTAGAAGGGAAATAAAAATGAGCAGATCTCCACTGGTGGAGGGATCCAGACCAGGTCCTGGTTCTGGACCACACGTCCAGACGTCTTTGAGGTGGAGCTGCTCAGAATCAGGTGTGACCTTCAGGAACAGCGCCTGTTTAGGATTTCTTTGGTGAAAGTACTGTTTGTATTTTTCTGCTAATATCCGAACAGACCGCGGTCCAACAGGAAGCTACAACCCGATCAGCTGACAGCGAAGGGGGAGGAGTCAGATTAGATCAGCTGCTGCACGAAGGCAGGACACTACATTAACACAGAGACACACACAGACTCAATGATAGATGATGTAGTCACCAGCTCGGCCTGCATTGTTGATGAGGGTCATGTTGCCGTGGTAACCGGAGCAGTGTCCGACGGGTGTGTTTACAGGACCGACACACAGTTTGTCAGTTGTTATCGGTGTTTGGGGTTCTTTTAAATTTTTGTGTGTATTTTCTGTATCTGGCTGCGTGTCCAATGGTTTGTGATAATTTTGTTTTTTTTTTGTGTGTTTTGTCGTGAAATTTGGACTCAGACGACGTGAAACATCCTGTTTTATTTTGAAACAGGAAAGGGAAGCATTTGACAGCAGACAAATGAAAAGACTGAGCCATTAAATGTGTTAATTTGTATTGTTTTGTTTGTGGTTTTCCCTTCATTTTTGTTGACCTTATTACCAGTTGTTTCTCATGATTGTATAAAATGTGCCTTGATTAAAAACCACAAGACAACACACACAAAAAGAATGGCTCTTTTCCAAAATGAAATCAGCTCACCTTTGACTTCCTGTCCCCCCCCAGACCGTACCAGTGCGGCCACTGCTCCCAGTCCTTCTCTCAGCCGTCCCGAGCTGAGGAACCACGTGGTGACTCACTCCAGCGACCGGCCGTTTAAATGTGGTTACTGCGGCCGAGCCTTCGCCGGAGCCACCACGCTCAACAACCACATCCGGACGCACACCGGAGAGAAGCCGTTCAAGTAAGTAACAGTGAGTACCCCCACCCACCCACCACCCCCCGCTCCCCCCGCCTGGACCCCATAACACACCCAGCTAACACCCGCTGACTGAATTCTAACAGGCAGCTCTTCAGGCTCTCCTCTTTTACATGATCAGACTGATTTCTGTCAAAAGTGAGAAAAAGAACCAAGTTAACTAAAGAAATGCAAATAAACTAAAAAATCGTGATTTCGTTATGAGACTGTTGGTTTATCAAATTAATTCAAAAGGAAAACTTCCTGTTGACTAACAGACTTTTATTCTGAAGCCCCTTAACGTCCTCTGAAACTCCCGAAACTCCAGCTCATGTTTTTTTTTTTATGGTTTCTGAATCAGTTTTGATCTGAACAGATTTTCGAGAGACTCTCAGACGGTCTGGAGCAGCTCACTGATCCATAGAGCGGCCCAAAGGGTCAAAGGTCACATGGATTCCTTTTAATGTGAGAGGCGTTTACTGACCCTATCGACCTGAAACAACTGAGAAATACTCACAATTATAACAAAAGATCAGCGTTGATTTTCTGATGGAGGCACTCCGACATATCGACCTTTAAATCTGGAACTAAAAGGACTCATACAAATATTTAAACTGTTTCCTGAGCGGTGCTGCGACAGTTTTTTTTAATTGGTAGAAAAAACCCACCTCCTATTAGAATGAATGTTTTTTTATACAAAGAAAACAACAGTCTGAATCAAACATTCATCTTTTTAACTCTCCTGTTATTTTTGACTGTCGTCATCACAGAATAAATTCAGGACCAAACATTCACCTGGTCTGAAGGGTGGAAGCATTAGATTTTGGTGGTCAAAGGTCACTATGGCCTCAGAAAATGTGAGCTGAGCCGAACTGAAGGTCAAAGTCAAGTCAAGACTTCACACTGGAGTCATGAGAAGATGGCGTCTTTGTCTTCAGATAAACTGGAAACCTGAAACAAAAAACTCTGGTTTTCCATCATTCATGAGGCCTCTGTGGACCTGGGAATATATTTTCCCATTTCCTGTCAAAGCTCGCGCGACCTCTGACCTTTACTAACTGAACAAGCTGTCAGTGATGTTGACCATCCAGGAAAATCTGCCGCTGTGTTTTTCTCTTGTAAATCAGCAAACTGCCCAACAGCATTTAGTGCAAACCCAGAAGATCCTGATCTGGATCTGAGCCGTTAGCAGACCCGCTGATGAAGCTCCACAGACGGACTCATTTCCATTTTGGCGCTCTGACATAATTAGAGGACGACCACACAGCAATTAGGGGTTTGTGGATGCTGCTGTCAGTCTGTCAGCAGAGCAGGACAATAAGGACGATCCCAGTGGACGGAGAGGGCAGGAGGACAAAGAGTGAGACATAAAAGAAAGTGAAGAAAGCTAAATAAGGGATTTGAGTGGTGGGAAACGTAGAGGACACGTGTCAGGGGGAATCTGGTGGAAACAAATTAACGCTCTTAATAAGCAATCAGAGATATCCGAACGGGTCATCGACGCGGAGCGTGAAAGGGCGAGAAGGACGAGGGAGAAAATGAGGGAGAGGAAGGAACAAGAGATCGCGACGGAAAAGTGGGAGGAAAGAGCAGCCGAGAAATACGTTTAAAGCAAATCAGCGTTCTTAATAAGAAATCGGAGGAAGCCCCCAAACCTTTTCATCAGCACTTCAGAGCCTCGGTGGAGGCAGAGCGGGACAAAGACAATCACGGACGGGCGTCAGAAATCTTTAGCAGATCGATGGCCTCGGGGAGTTATCTCCTTTCGGACGGTGCGGCGGATAGATTAAAGCTGCCACTGTCACTTTGTCAGGAGGAAAACGCTCAACTTTATTTTCCACCAAGGAGACGGAGGCTGTGATTCTGTGTGGTCGGCAGCTTTTCAGCACCGATACTGCGGCCTGTGGAGTCTGTCAAACTGCCTCTTCTGCTCGAGATCGCACACAAAACACTCTGCGTGAGGTAAGATTCACGCTGCTGTTCTTTGCTCAGCTCGAAGCGAACTTTATTCTTCTTCACTTAGAGAACAGAATTTAACTTCACTTTCTGCAGATTATATTCACAGGACATTTTATGAACCATCCATAAAAACCCGTCTGTTCACGGACATTTGATTACTGAGCAGCGTCTGAACTTCACCCTTCCAGTTATTTCAGGTGACACAGAGTTTTAGCAGTTCAGACAAATGTGGTCGGGTCATTGAAGGGTTTTATATGAACACAAAAATGAGCCGACTGTCTGTAAACCTGTTCTGAAGAGCCTCAAACATTTTTCTGCCCTCTGAAAGTCATCTGAATTATTTAACTGTTCATCATGTTGACAACAAACACAACAGCAGGATGTCGTGAAGGATTTCATCTGTGAATTTAAGCGTCGTTATTGACGGACGGTTCTCTGCCTGTTTCTGGACCGTCAGTCGTCGTTTCAGAGAAGATTCAGATGAGAGACGATCTGAAGCTTCACTGAAGCTTCACTGATCCTTCAGAGGAAATTGATTAAAGCCTCAGTCGTCATTTTGTCAACGTTGTTTTTCCTGCTGAGGAGAGAAGGAGGCGTCTTCGTGTCTGTCCTGGTGGATCAGTCCCTTCGACGCAGGCGTCTCAGAGACGCTTTGATGTCGGCAGCTGTAACAGACAAATGGGAGCAGGAACGTCCACCTCGAGGTTCAGATCGGACAGATCAGCTGATTCTGTTTAAGGAGGAAACAGGAAGAACCATCAGGAGGAATAAAACAGCAGACTGGACTTTAAAATCACTAAAAAAATCAGCTGTCGGCTGAAGGAGCTTCAGATGTTGTTCAGTCGACTGGTGTCGAACTTCAGCACAAAAAATGTGTCTCCTTGTCTGACGCCATCTATCCGTCTAACAGCACGTTAGTCTTGTTTCAGGGCTGTTGAGTCCAATAGCTCAGCACAGATTTCTCTTTGAAGAACCCCCAACACACACAGACACACACAGACACACACTCTTCTATACAGTGAACTGCCCCTCCCCCACCTCCAGTCTGACTAAAAGCTCCTTCTCTCCTTTCTTTCTATTGGAAGTGACAGTGACGCTGTCTTATCAGGTGTGTGTGTGTGTGTGTGATTTGTCGGTCATGTTGTGAAGATCAGGGCAACAATTACAGCTTTCTGCTCTGCTGGGCCTCACACACACTTTATACTGTCACTGGACATTAAGGTTAACAGGCAGGTGTGTGTGTGTGTGTGTGTGTGTGTGTGGCTTTGATGTGAGTGTCGTTCTCTTTCTCTTAAATTGTGCAAAATGTTTTTTTTCTCATCTCCTCACATAAACTCTTAAACTGATCTTTTTCTTTTGTGTTTCTTTTTTGTATTTGTGTGTGTGTGTCAGGTGTGAGCGTTGTGACCGCAGCTTCACACAGGCCACTCAGCTCAGCCGCCATCAGCGACTTCCCAACGAGTGTAAACCGGTGAACGAGAGCAGCGAGTCCATCGAGGTGGATTAACCCCGACTGACCGACCGACTGACCGACTGAGGCCACGCCCACATCGAGGCCGCCACACCTGAACTTCCTCCTCGCTCTCTGTTTTGGTCGCCCACACACACACACACACACACTGATCACCGAGAACACGCTGATTAAGATCAAGTTTAGTTGATCAGCTGTCCAATAATACGACTTCCTCCTTCATGAATCTGTCTTATTAAAACTCACGCTTACGGTTTATTGAGGGCGTGGCCTCTTTGAGTGACAGGTGGGCGAATGTTAGCTCACACACAGTCATACATTCGATTCTCAGCTCCACCCTCTTTTGATTATGGGGCGGAGTCAAGCTCCGCCAAGATGGCTACTGTGACGACGGGCTGCCTCCATCTTTATTTCCAGTCTGCCAGATGATCCCAAAAATCAAAGTTTATTTGGTTAATTCCTTAAAACACAAACACCACGACAGGAACAGACTTTAGGAGGAAGTCGGGTGTTTTCAGGTTTGGCGGCTCGGTGTGGCGTCGACTGACTCGACTCGACTGCGCTCGTCCTGGAGAGAATCCTGATTCACCCAAACCAAAGATGCTTCTCGTCCAGCACAGCAGACCTCTGACCCCGAGGAGGACGGACTCACTGCGTCCTTTTGGACACGGATATTTATTGGAGACTTTTGGGAATCCCGCCATGTTTTCCCTCCAAAGAAAACTCTTTTCTTGAAACCGAGACAAAAACAATGAAATACCAAAAAATTCAGACTGACGGTCTGACTGTAGCTTTACTTCTCGGTTCTTTTTTTTTCTTCTTTCTGCAGCAGCGATGCCAAAGGAGGCGACCAAAGCAAACAGACTGAGAATGCACAAAAAGCAACAACACAAACCAGGACAACTTTTGGTTTTTACATCACAAAATGAACACATTAAAAAGACGAGGGGTGTGTATTGTATAAAAAAATAATAATAAGGGACAAAAGAAACATAAATTATATTTATCTTCTCGCTCATATCAGGCTTCAGGCACTTTTGTTTTTAATGTTTATTTAATTTTTTGCAGTTCTTGTGTTTTTGTTGGGGGGGCAAAATAATCACAATTCATTAAGAAATGTGTTAAATATGTTTTTAAAGCCGACAGAAACATTACTTTCCTGGTGGAACCTTGTTTTCAGAGCGTAGATGAAATCATCCCATCTTAAATCAAAGAAGAAAAACTGACTTCATCTCTGTCATCGTTGGGTTTTTCTCAGATTATATTCACAAACAACCTCAGCTGTAAATATTCCTGAGACTCTTTGTATGAACTGAGTGACTTTAAAACACCAACAGACGCCAAAAAGGTTTTTGAGCTTTAATAATGATGATAAATATAAAAAGTGGAGGGTTGAGCTGCTGGACGTGAAAGGGATGTTCCTCAGCTAACTCTTTTTCCTTCCAACAGTCAAAAATCAGAACTACATTTAACAAGTTGGATATGAAAGTTTATAAACTCCATTTATTGATCCGATCTGATTATCAGTTCAGGTGAAAGTTTTTGTGTCAGTGAAACTTCTCTTCACTGCTGTAAATAGAAACTGTCCGACTTTTCTACAACGCATCAGTCGGACTGAAAACACGCCCGAGCTCCGATTCACTTCCCGTTCCTTCCGTTACCTGATCACGGGGTCTTCATTCAAGGGCATTCTGGGAAATGTAGGCAGAAAAATGAATTAAATCAGGTGACTGAACAGGAACTGAATCTGCTCTCAAACTGATGACCAGAATTGGAAATCTCAGACATGAATCCATCGTGTTTGCATGACCCCCCCCACTTTTTTAATGGAAAACAAAATCAGATCAAAAGCCAAAAAGATGTTGTTCCATAGGAAATAAAGCTGAAATCCAGTTTTGATTCTTATCTCGAGCTCTCAGTGCCTTTATTCTTCATTAACCAGGGCCGTCTCAAGTCTCTTTTTCCTGATGTCCACAACAACCTGCCCCCTTCACAGGAAACGCTGATGACCGACCGGCTTCACGGCCTCTGAACCTGGAAAAGAAACGCTCAAATACACGAGCAGGTTTCTGACAACTAACGTTTGTAGTTTTGTATTTCAGGTACAGAAGTTATTTCTCAGCTCTGATCGTGACTGCGGTTTGTTTTTCGGCCTCTGCTAACTGCTAACACACACACACAGCCCTGCCTTGACCTCCGTCAGTCTGCAAACACAAACTGGACTTTCCACTCATCTGATTTCAGAGATTATTCCTGTGAGGATTCGACAAATTCACCAACACAAACAGCTCGGCAGCGTTCAGGCATCAATCACAGCTGTTTTCTCACCGTGGGAACCGGATCCAGACCCAGAGGCCAAACAAACCGACGCACAACCAAAGGTTTCCCTCTTTTTTTCCAATGTGAATGAGCCTGGATAAGATTACACCTAATGAGATTATGGAAGTGGTAGTTTTAATTAAAAGCAGTTAGAGTGAGTGAAGAAAAACAAAGAGAGGAACTGCTGAGTGGAGACGGAGGCCCAGAAGGAAACGACGTTTAACCGTTTCCAGTTTGACTTTTATTTATTTGGGCAAGTTGAAAAAGAAACAAGTCGAGTTCATGGAGAGAAACTGAAACATGAAAACAGAAACGATTTGTTGGTGATAAATAACCAAAAAGTTTTAACCAGACTGAACAGATTCAGACATCCAAACCTGCTTCAGGTCAACAAAGTGAATACGACTGAATCATAAAATTGTACTTTTCCTTCGATAAAATATTTTTGATTCACATCAATTCTACTAATATATGAAACAAATTCAGTGACGGAGGAGGCTCATTTCAGTTTTCAGCTTCAAAGTAAAAAAAATGTTCATGTTTATTCAGATAATTTAAATAAAATATAAACTAATTCCACAACAGCAACATCATTCTCATCTTCTGTAACTTTAATATTTGAAAACAAATAGTTTTGATCCAAATATGAACTTCATTTTATTTAAATTGAAGGACTTTATAATAAACATTCAAACTGCATTATTTCATTTATTTAAAACCTGAAATTAAAAAAAAGACTTCATTGTGAAAGCAGGTGACGAAAAGCAGAACATGAAAAACTTCAGTAAAAAAAAAAACTTAGTCGGTTTTCATGTTTTTATTATTTCAACAGAAATAGAAGAAATGAAACATCAGTGTTTAACTGAGCTTAATGGGTGTAATGTAGCTGTGGGTGGAATTTCCTGTGTGTGTGTGTGTGTGTGTGTGTGTGTGTGTGTTCGTTCAGGGGTCACCAAACCAATTACAGACCAAGTGAAGTTTTTTTATTTTTTTTCTAATTGGAAACATGTTGAAGCAGAAAAGTGGGAAAGTTTCACTGTGAGAAAATCTGTGTGTGTCTGTGTGTGTGTGTGTGTTCATGCTGTTACAGGTTGATGTTTGAGGCCTTTATGTCACGTTTGTTTGTGTTGTTTGTGCTGATGTTGTGTTGGTGTGTAACTCTGAGTTTCACAGAGGGATTGTGGGAAATGTGGTGACGTCAGTTTCATTAGTTTCCTGTATCAACTTTATTTAACCTTCAGCTTTTCCACAGTCACACTAAAGGCCAACACAACCTTTCATAAAGACACACAATGTTTATAAAGAACAACCAACACGTTGTGTTGTTTTTAGAAGACGTTTCCAGGTGACATCCGGATGAAGAACATGTGCAGTCAGTTCGTCCTCGTCTCCATGACGACGGAGGAAGAGTACCTGAAGCGGCCAAAAATCAGGTGAGCTGCTGAACGTTTCACTAATTTAACCTTTTCCTGCTGACTTTTTGATTTCAGAAATGTCTGTGTGTGGTTGTCGGTCTGGACTTTCAGACAAACTCCTGCTCGTCTTGTTGTCTTCCTCAGATGGACGAGTCGGGAACATCTGCTCAACATCAGCACTGAGCGTCCAGACGTCAACACACACAGACACACACTGATGCTGCTGGGTGTGTTCACATGTTGATGTCGGCTTCTTTTGTCAGCATTTTAATATTTTTTCCTTTTTTCCTTCATGTTTCATATTTCTGTTTGAGGTTTCTCAGCTGAGAACATTTTCTTTCACCCGAGTCGTTTTATTTTATTCTCTTATTTTTATTTCTAATTAGTTTGTTGTTTTTATCAAAAATCAGGTTAAAATGAAATGAAAGAAAATGTTTTGAAAAGGCCCGAAAATAAATGAATTCATTTCTGAGACATTCGAGCTAAAAAGCTGCTGCAGAACAGATCGAGACATTTTAGACAAAATATTAAAAGTGTTAGATAGTCAATAAATCTGTAAATATTTAATATTCTAATACACAAAAACAAGATAATGATTCAGATCAACAGTTTTACTGTTAAAGGAGGTGAAATTATCTGAAAATGTTCAATTCCACCAAAACTAACTTGAATTTCTGCTTCGTGTTTTTGGAGAAATTTCTCAAATCCTCTTCGATGCTTCAGTGTTTATTTCACCAGTCAGAAGATTTAAGCGTTCAACTTTTGATTTGTGATTCAGACATTAGCTGTTTTTTATTTATTCTCCTGTTTATTGTTGTAGTAATAATGTTTTAGTTATTTTAAAAACCGACCAGAGGAGAGTGGAGAAAGAAAAACAAACAGGCGTGAATGGATTCTGTGTTTTACTGACAAAAAAGCTCTTTGAGCTGTTCAATCAATGTTCATATTTTACATCCAATAAATTAAATCAAACAATATTTCCAGACTGTGTGAACCGAAGAACATAAAATCCTGATTTGTTCTCATGTGTAAACAAAACAAATAAAAATGACTTGGAAATCTAAAATAATCAGACACTTAACAGGCCCGATGAGCTTCGATACTAAAATAATTTATTCCACTCAGATCAGTCTGATGAAAATAATAAATAAAACGCTGCAGGTTTTCTGGGGCTGCGGCGCCACCTGCTGTCAGAAGTAAACAATCAACAATCAACATGAGTAAAATAAACAAGTCACTTCCTGCCAACTGATTCACTGATTAATAGTTTCAGCTCCGGCTCATTTAAGAGAAGAGAAACATAATAAAAGACAAAAACACAAAACTGACTCAACAAGACAAGAAAAGAATTCACACAAACAAACAAACAGCTGCTTTCACACTTTGGCTTCAGGTGTCGGGTCGATTCCGTCTCCACTCTGTTGATTCGTGACAAAGAAAAACTGCTGAATTTAATCAAAATGATTAACTGATTTTTTTCTTATTCATGTTCATTTGTTTTTTCTCAAATCAATGAAATGAATTTAAACAACATTCATTTAGAATCAAATTCATCTTTTAAATTAAAAATCTGCCATCAAATTATTTATTTGAATAAAATCTAAAATATCAATAATAAGAGATGGATCAAAATTTAGAGGATGATAGAATTATTACAACTTTGAAGAAAACCTCCCAGAATCACTTCTGTTAAATCACTTTTATCATTAGTGTCTGAAAAACAACCTTCAGTTTACCTGCTGCAGCGTCCTCAGGTGAGCCCGTCTGTGATTGGACGGCGTCCTCAGCGGTTGTCTCTGTCCCTCATGGCGTCCTGGATCTGTCTGCTGAGCTCGGCGATGATGCGGTCTTCATGGCTGTAGACGCCGGTCCTCAGTAGAGTGTCTCTCTCCTCCAGCAGGCGGCTCAGGTGTTCGTCGGCGCTCTCATTGACCCCTGGGCTGGGGGCGGAGTCAAACAGGGATGGGGCGGGGCCTCGGGCTACCTCCTGCTGCTTTAACCTGGGAAGGAAAATACTGAAAACTAACTGGAGAACAAAAGCAGGTCTGAGAGGAAGAAGACATCGCCGTCGTCATCATCACCTGTTGAGTTCGTTCCTGATGTCGTCCAGCTCCTGCCGGTCTTGTCGGACCGCGTCCTTCTCCTCCGCTGCCAGGAAACGCAGCCTCATGGCCTCCAGCTCCGCCTGCTGCTTCTTCAGACGTGTCATGGCGTTCTCCTGCTCACGCTGCAAAAACACACAAGCATCAGACTGGACTGACAACGGAACACGTTTGTAACTGGTCCGTCGGCCATCTTGGTTTTCAACCGAGACTGTAATCTCATTCAAATCAATGTAGAAGGGGGGGACATTTTCCCATACACTTCAACACAACAAGTGGGGCCGTCTCCTCGATGGTCAGTAGACAGAACGGGTCTTGGTTCTGTTTGGATTTGAATGGCTGAATCTGCAGCAGATTTCTTTCCTTCAGTCTGAAAACATCTCAACAATCTGAACCACGTCAGTCTCAGAGCCGGTCCCTGAAAACAAACCTCCGACCGGCTGCTGAAAACTTTCAGCTTCCGCGCCAAGAAGCTGTTTTTTTTTCCTCTAATTGCTCGACAGCAGTTTGGTGATAAATTTGTCTGGTTTCACATTTTCATAAAAAACCTCCCTGAGAAAGAAGCTGCAGCAGCTTCAGAAGTGCAGCAGCCTGAGAACAGAAAGAGAACCTTCATAAAAACGTCTCCAAGTCGTATTTCTCTCAGCCGCTCCAGACGTCCCAAAAATTACCCAGAATCCCTCAGTGGGCTCGGACCGCGGCCGTCCAGCTGCACGATGATAAATCAGAAACAGCAGGAAAAAAAACAAAAGACGTGTGAAAGTGAATCACCTCGATACCGAGATCATAAATCAGCTGATTTCACATCACGATCAGGGGAGGAGCCTAAATGAGCCAATCAGAGCTCTTCAAAAAAAGATTCTGGTGACAGAAACCTTCAGGGGCGCCTCCTCTGGTTGTAAAGAAGTCAGACCGTGCTGAAGTCTATGGGAAAATGTTCCTCCTCCTCAGTAAACGTTCTCCGGATGAGTTTACAGTTTACAAACCAAAATGTTGATTTTCAGGACCTTCAACAGGATTGTGAGCGGGCAGCATCGCCATAGCAACAAAGCATTTCACTTATGTCTGCAGTGACAGCTTTGACCTTTGACCCCAATTAGATGTGACTTTAATGATGTTTCCTTAAATTTTTCAGCTTGACTTTCAATTGAAACAATGAAGTATTTCAAACGGAGCAACAAGTGTTGAACAAACAGCCGACGTCCATGACTGTGACACACAACAGAACACACACACACACACACACACACAAAACTCCCTCCATCTCCTCAGAAAACACACAATCTCTTATGAACACATCACTCACACACTCTCGCCCCCCTCTGTGTGTTGACTCAGGCTCAGCTCTCGGTGGAACATTAACAGTCTGTATTTCAGGCCGTTTTCAGGCTAATTACTAGAAAAACAAACAGGCCGAACGCTCGAGCTGCCAAAGACAATCTGAGGCTGAAACAATCAGAGGCCTCGCTGGGGGGGGTGAAACCCTGTGGCCTGGGGCAGAACCGTCACAGAGACCTGGTGCTGCTCCGCCACCTTCAGGGAATCTCCATCAGCTGAGCTTTTTTTGGGGTTTGATGGACGTGAAGAAAAACGAGGACGACTAAGTCAAAGAGCTGAAACTGTAAAGAGTCTCATTTGTTCCATTTAGCCATCAAATGGTCACGTTTCATCTCTGAAACAGATTAAACAGATCAGGGATCTATCTGTCGATGACGCACGGCATGATGGGATACAAACTTACTTTGATCAGTGGAAACTTTTGTTTTTGTCGTATTCAGATAAAGTTCATAAAGATTTTCTGGTTTTATTTATGATATTAGTGAACAGGCACAAACACAAACCTCTGAACTTCACCACACAACAACACAAAAGGTGGAAAATCTTTCTGTTTCTTCCATCAACAATTAAACAACTGCAGTCTGATCCAGATCTATTTAGGACCCCGACTGATGTTCAAACCTTCAGCCCAACATCACATTAAAATTCCTTCCATCTGGATTTAGAGGATCCCCGAGGAGGACCTGACCTCTGAACAACAACTGTTTATGGTTCCTGGTTCTGGTCCAGTTGTGTTCTGAGTAACTGAGTCACTTCAGACTCCCTGACCCTCCCAGTCTGGACCACACCCCCCAGATCCAGAATATTCCAGGAATGAAGAGTGGGAACCGTCAGAGTCTTCTGAGACCCGTAAAACTCGAATCCCCTCAGACGACACGTTACATCTGCTGTTTGACAGAAGCTTTTACACAAACACACCGAGAGAGACCGTTTTAGTCTGGACCCAAGGCCCAAACAGAACTTCCTCAAATTTTATATTTGTTCCATTTTCAGAAATGGGGCAAAAAAAGAGGAGCCCCCATTGAACTGCCTCCAATGGGGGCAAATAATCATAAATGTAAAAACTTGATGATGTCATCACATTCAGGTTGGGCTACTTCCTGTGATGTCAGCTGGAGACCCGGAGACCTGGTCCCGTATCAGTGGTCCATGTTACAGCTGGACTTGTAGATATAAATACATCACGACCTCTGTCTATAAAAAACAGACTTTTATTCTCCTGCCGGGACGTTAAAGCTCCAGATTTAGTTCGCGGCTCGCAGCTTTAATCTCTCTGTCCCAATATTTTCCTTTTTAAAGACCAACTAAAGCGTCTTGTCCCAATATTTTGGATTTAAAGGACGGAGGCCAACACGCTGATCTAACACTTTGCTGCTGCCTGGATATTAATTCTCGCTCAGCCTCTCCGGCCTCCCGCACCTCCTGGGCCGAAAAGCACATTATTTCTCGGAGAAGAATTTTTATGATCCGACTTGAGCTAAACAGCACGCCATGCGAAGCGGCGAGAGGAGAGAATAAATCGGCAAGGAGAGGCCGAGAAAAACCAAACAAGCCGCGGCGTAAAGAACCGCCGAGCGCCAAGACGGATGGTCGTATAAACACAGGCCTGATATTTTACAAAAAGCGAGAGTGTGACATCTGAATAGTTGGAGTCTGACGAGCTTATTGCTCAACACAAACCTCCTGATGATTAATAGACGAGTGGTGACACTCAGCACCAAACCCCCTCAGAGCGGCATAAATCACTGCCTGTTTTCTTTACAATGGGGGGTCAGAGAGAGAGAGACACTGGACTCAAAGAAACGGACAGAAAAGACAAAAACCATAAATAAAGCAGAGCAACGAAGGAACGAGAGTCAAAGATAAAGAAAAATGAAAGAATGAGGGACTGACGGAGGAGCCAGACAGGAGGAGGGAAAAAGTAAAGAGAAGAAAAATGGCCGTCCAGTTTTCCAGCTGGTTAATGTCAGTAACAGTTATTAGTTTGTCAGATAAGGTCTGTGTGTGTTTATGTTGGACTTAGGCTGATTGAAGCCCCACTTAGTGCTGTGTGTGTCTGTGTGTGTCTGTCTGTGTGTCTGTGTGTGTGTGGAGAGCTCAGAGCTCTCACACATTTCGTTGTCTACTTCTCCTCAGCTAAATATTTGGCTCTGGTGTAAAAACACACCTCTCTCTCCTTTTCCTCACTCGCACGAACAAACACACGTGCACACACACACACGCACGCACACACACACGCACGCACGCACACTAAAGTTGAATTTAAAGCTACATTTTGATATTCTTCATCTTCTCCCCTCCACCATGTTTACATTAGTTTGCCGTATTAGCATGCTAACTGAGCTAACTCAGCCTCCGGTTCAGCTGAGGATGATGGGAGTTTCCTCATCAGGTCACAAACTAAAACAGCCTGAAACATCACGGTGTCTGTCTGACACCACAACATGTCAGCTGCTGTTCAACAAAAACAACACAACTTTTACTGTCTGTTGTCTGACATAAAGAACCACATAAATTAATCAGATACTTTGCTGCCATGATGGTTCTGACCTGTTCTGTCTCCTAATTAGGTGGTCAGTCTGTCAGTCACACAGTGGCCCCGCCCCCATAACCCCTCCCCTTTCCCTCGAAATGAACATGTGTTTCAGACTGAGACCAGAAACTCATCAGGAAAATGTTTACTGAGGAGGAGGAGGGACATTTTCCCATAGACTTCAATCTTTTATAAACAGTCTGTGTGTGAAAGCTTCTGTTTTACTTTTCACGCCTTCACACAGCGGCTGATAATCGGGTTTTTACAGTTGGTCATGAAGCCTCCACAGCCGCCCATCACACGGCGGCGGTGTGATAATCAGCTGACAGATGGCGGTGGGGCCGAGCTGGGCTTCCTCCTCTCGCTGCGTGTCTTTAAACAGAGCAGTTAAATGTCCTAACACTGTCAGCTCGTCTCCAGCAGCAGATTAAAAACCTGCAGCGGCCGACGCAGAAAAACTGCAGTTATCTGCAGTGAAATATGAGGCTGTCATGGCAGCCGGAGGGGGGGGGGCGTTAGCAGAGCCTAATTTTACAGCAGCCGTCAATCTGGACTGCAGTCAGCAACCAGCTAACTGTCAAACTCTGACAGGTTCAGGTCGAATCCTCCGACAGGAAGTGGGCTGTGATGTCATCACCACGACAGAGGCTGGTGGTGCGTTCACTGACACAGTGTGAGTGTTAAAAATGAAGCAATGAGCAGATCAGGTTTGTTCCAGGTCCTGCTGGTTTGGATCTGAGAAACTAAACCTCAGTACCTGTTTGAAGCGGGCCAGCTCCTTTAAGGCGCGACCCCACTGCTGCTTGTAGTGGAGCTTGGACTTGGTGGTGGATTCCAGCTTCCTCTCCAGTTCCACCTTAACAACAACAGAACGAATGATCAAAACTTCCTCCTTTAAATCTTTGTGGAAGCAGGTGTTCCAAATATTGGAGGATGCTCTGGATACCTTCTCCAGAGTCAGCAGGTTGAGGTCTGACTGCAGTCTGAACTCCGGTCTGCTGCTCTGCTGTTCTCTGTAGACCTGGAACTCTTTCTCCAGCTGTTTGTAGCGACACTCGGCGTCTGTGATCTGGAGAAAAGAGCGGGAAAGGTGAGGATGATTGACGCCAACGGTCAGAGTCCCAGAACTGGACCGGCCTCCACCTGCTGCAGCAGCCGCGCTCGCTCCTCCTCCATCAGCCGGACCTTGTCCTTCTCCAGCGCCACCCGGTGGTCACAGTCCTGCCGCAGCCTCCTGCCGCTCTCCTGCAGCTCCCTCAGAGTCAGCTCGTGTTCGGCTCGCAGCTCCCTCTGCAGCCTCTGAGTCTGAGACAGACACCACAGAAGAAGACCTTCAATCAGCTGTCAGTGAAACAACTGGCCAGAAAATGACCAACTTCCTGCTGGAGTCAGATCAAACTTTTACGATCTGTTGAAGACACGTGAAGCCCTAAATGCACTTCTACATGTTGATCCTCTCAGCAGGTGGTTTGTACATTCAGTCTCATCATGATGCATCTGTCTGATATTTTCCTACACGGTGCTCAGTTGTTGTCCTCTTTTCTTCCTGTTTCTCTGCAGATGCTGTAAATGGCTCATCACAGCATCAGATGTTGAGATGTGTGAAAAATATTGAGTTCATTGCATTTTACCTCCATAACTCACATCAACATGAAGCTCAGCACTAAACAACACTAACTACGATGTGCGGAAATAAAGCAGCAGGAGGATCCACCTGAAGCTCCGCCTCCACCAGCTGCTTCTCTCTCTTCTCCAGATCAGACAGAGTTTTCTGAAGCTGCTCCTCCAACAGGTTGTACTCCACCTCCTGACAGGAAGACAGTCAAAGTGTGTGTGTGGATTAATTTCATCAGACAATCTAATCATACAAATACACACACTACGAAAAACAGATCTGACAGGTGAGCACAGCGCAAATGTGTTAAATTAAAATAACAATAATGAAAAAATTATGAATTATTGCATGTTGAGTAAATGAAAATGCTGAAAATGTAATAAAAGCAGATAAAGTCCAGTTTGTGTGAACTCAATGTCAGTGTTGTTTTTGTTGTACCTTCTTCTTGACCAGAGCTTCTCTCTCTCTGTCTCTTCTCCTCCACTCCTCTGCCAACGCCTGCATGTGGCTCAGCTCTTTCTTCCTCAGCTGCAACACAGACACACACACACTTAATAGGCAGGACTACATTTCCATAAGCCCTGTTGCTTCCTGTAGCGGACAGGATGTGGTTAGAAACTATCAAAATAAAGCACTCAGTTTCTACCTGATGGTCGAACAGATCCTCCTGCTCCTCCTTCCACAGCTCCAGCTCCAGGGCCTTCCGATACTCCAGGGTGTCCCTGGGGGGCGTGGGGGCTGGCAGGACGACAGGGGGAGCGGCAGGGGAGACGGGAGCAGCGGGGTGGGAGGACGGGGGTGGGGGGGCTACAAACTCATTCTGAGAAAACAAAACCAGGGTGTTTTAGTTTTTAACAAAGTTGAAGGTTAAGAATCCAGCAGCCCGTCTCACCTGGGACGAGTCGGATATGACGACCTCTCTGGCCTTGACCAATCCCAGGTCCTCCAGCGTTGCCACATAGCTCAACTCTGCCACCTTCTCTGTGGGACTGACGGACAGAGACACAGCGATCAACAACCAATCAGGACTCAGAGCATACCACAGTCAGTCAGTCTCCTACCGGTGAGACTGGACCACAGAGACCCGGTCCTGGTGGGTCTGCCTCCAGCTCTGCTCTCCTGTTGATCCCAGGGACCTGCTCCTCTCCGAGCTCAGCAGGGTGGACAGCTGGACGGACGCTCGTCCAATCAGCTGGTCCCTGCTGGTGGAGTCTCTGTGCCACAGCTCCACCACCAGGGGAACCCTGTCCAACAGAGACTCAGTTAGTCCACAACCAGAACCCTGTCCTGCTGCTCCACCTGCTGGAACAGCAGAGACCGTGCAGACCAGCATGGGGTCCAGCTCAGTCTGGATTCTGGAGACAGATCCCACTTCAGAGGCTCCATGTGTCCTTCTGTTGCTGCGACACAAAGAGCCCAAATATATCCGAAGACTCATTCCTGCTATTAATTTAAACTAACAGTTAAACGTGTCGGATGGAACGACCTGAACTCAAAGGCCTGAAAGCTCCTGAAGTGTGTGTGTGACCTGAGGAAGGTGTCCTGCAGCTGCTGAGGTAAAGCAGCAAAGTCGAAGGCGCAGTAGGACTGAGGCAGAGACACCTCCATGTTCCTCTGCAGCTCCACGGGGGGGTTGGTCATGATGGGAGCCGCGCTGCCGAAGAACGGATACGAGTACCTGAGACAGAGACGCACAACGATCACCGAATGAAACAACACGTCACGTCACACTGAGCTGGAGTCTGCTTTTTTAGTTTTGACTCCAGAAGCTTCTACACCAGATCCAGATTCAGCTCACCGGAGCATGGCAGCGACGGGATGTGTGAGGACCAGGTTCCTGAGGCTGCGCAGGTCCAGGGAGAAGCAGTAGTGATGGGCGGAGGACGGGATGGACACTTTGGGAGCAGAAACGCTGACGGATGAGGCTCCGCCCTCCGCTGCGGCTTCAGGTCGGCTCTGCGGCTGAACAGGAAGCTCCAAATCCTCAGCTGGACACGAAAACAAACATTCAGCGACTCCTGTCTGATGCTTGACCTCTAAGGTCTCACGTAAGGAGGTGACAGCGGCGCTCTTCACCTGCCGGTCCCACTCGATCACCGCCCCGCTGACGCTCCTCCAGCAGGCTCTCTGCTTCACTCTCTGTGTGAGGAGAAAGAGGAGGAGCAGCTGGAGGGGAAGAGTCAGGAGGTTGTCGGACCGGAGAGGGGTTTCGAGGTCTCTGTTCAGCAGGAGGTGCCGAGGGAGAGGGGGCGCGGTGCGTCTGAAGTCCGCTTCCTTTATTCCCTAAAGGCTGAAGGAAAGATGACATCACCACGAGGATCCTCCTCAGGACTCAAACTGAAGTGCCCTGATCTGCTTTTTAATGTTTCTAAATGTGTCCTGCAGACCATAAACCTAAAAGCTCCTTTCACCTTTCTGGTCTCTCTCCTGCTACACACAACTTGTTGTGTAGCTGTAGTAACACGTTGTGTACCTTTGCTGGGGCTTCCTCTCGCCTCAGACTGATAGCCACGCCCACAGTCGGCTGCAGGTCAGCGGGGAAGGCGCCCAGCGTCTGTTTGATGCGTCGAGGAGGTTGGAGCACGAAGGCTCCCTCCACCGTGGCAGCCTTGCAGTCCAGATCCACCTGGACCTCCGATAGAGCGGACAGACGCACGTCGGTGCTGCCCAGAGACTGAGTCCCACAGCAGAGGTGGATCTGAAGACGCACAGACAGGACTCCTGGTGACGCCCGTCCAGCCATGAGGTCATCACTCACCTGACCCACTCACCTGTAAACTGGGCTGCCGGGACAGGAAGGCCTGCAGGGTTTGTTTGCTGCTGCGGATGCGCACAGAGGCGCGCTCCGGCTCAAAGTCTGGACTCAGCAGGTTGTGGAACGGCTCACTGGTGATGTCGTTGCCCAGTAGAGAGTAGTAGAAGAAGAACTCTGAGCCCTCAGCTGACAGCTTCATCGTGCTGGATATCAACTGAGAAAACAAAGTTTGATGTGCAACATGAATCTACCTGATCTGTGAGAAAACCTTCTGAGCTTCATGATCCAGATCGACAGATTAATTCAGGTCTGTGTGTGTCAACGTTATTTATTGGATGTACTGTGTGACCTGACTCCTCATTGGCTGGGGGCAGCAGCAGAGCGCCGCTCTCACCTGCTCCAGTTTGGTGGCGAAGGCCACAGTGACGGACAAGACGAACATGTCTCTGCATTGGTCAGCTGGTCCGACCTGATGGTAGCCCTGATCTGGGATCAGAACGGCCTCCAGCTTCTCCGTCAGCAGCTCAGTGACGGTCGGAGAACCTGAACCAGAAGACAGATTCATCTCACAGTTCTTCTTCTCTCTTTTTTTAAAATGTTTCCCTCACACACACGTCGTATGAAGCCTGCGTGTGAGGACGTCCCAAACCGACAGAAAGACGGTCTGTGTTAAAGTCCGACCACACGGATGAAGCCGCTGACCTTGTCGGGGCGGCGCCTTCCTGGCCTTGAACCTATCAGGAGAGGGTTCGGCGGTCTTGGTGTCGTTCTCCAGCAGCAGGTTGAGGAGGAGGGCGGGTCTCTGTTTGGTGTATTTACTGCTCAGCAGAGGAAACCAGCGAGGCTCCTGATGGAGGCAGAGAAAGCGTGTGACCTTAAATAAACCTTTATTCACACTGGTCTCCATGAACAGAGGCTGCACCTCGACAGTCACCTGTTTGACCTCCTGCACCGAGCGCAGGTCGAGCACGATGTAGCCGACGCTCTCCCTCTTCCTGCTGACAGAGTCGACGGTGAAGCACTGAAGCTTGATGGGAGTTCTCTGCAGTCTGGAGGACGGAGGCGGGGCAGACGTCAGTGTGACCAACGCTGGCCGTCACATCAGCTGTAACCTAAAACAGACCTGTGCTGGTGCAGGGTACGGCGGTCCAGCTCCCAGGCCAGCTCCGTGTTGAACTGCGGCTGCTCCCGGTGCTCCGCGGGGTCCGTGGCCAGCTGCTCGCCGTCGAAGCTGGCCTGAACCAGCAGGCCGAGCCGAGGACTCTTCGGGAAGTGACGACCTGCGAAGGAGACGGTTCACTCAGACTCAGTCTGTTCACAGGAAGGAACTCGGGTCTGAGCTGAGCTGACAAACATCCCATAATGATCGCCATCAAACCCCAACCGCTGAACGATCTGATGAACAGAGGGCATTTAGCTGGGGCAAAAAAAGATGTGGTGGTCTTCAGGACCGGACCCCGAACTGTGGAGCAGGTGGACCCCTGTAGTCCCTTGCCCGGTGTGTGCCTTTCTGCCCTGGTCTTTGCCCCCCGGTCTTTGCCCTGGTCTTTGCCCCGATGCCCCTGTTTGCCCCAGTCTTTGCCCCCAGTCTTTCCCCCGTGTCCCTTCTTGCTCCAGTCTTTGCCCCCGGTGTCCCTTCTTGCTCCGGTCTCTGGCCCCGGTCTTGCCCCAGTCGCTGCCCCCGTCTCTCTGCCCGGTCTTTGTCCCAGGTCTTTGCCCGTTGTCCCTTCTTGCCTCCTGTCTTTGCCCCAGTCTCTGCCCCGGTCTTTGCCCCGGTCTTTGTCCCAGTCTTTGTCCCAGTCTTTGCCCCGGTCTTTGCCCCGGTCTTTGCCCCGGTCTTTGCCCCGGTCTTTGCCCCCGGTCTTTGTCCCAGTCTTTGCCCCCGGTCTTTGCCCCGGTGTCCCTTCTTGCCCCAGTCTCTGCCCCGGTCTTTGCCCCGGTCTTTGTCCCAGTCTTTGCCCCGGTCTTGGCCCCGGTCTTTGCCCGTGTCCCTTCTTGCCCCAGTCTCTGCCCCGGTCTTTGCCCCGGTCTTTGCCCCGGTGTCCCTTCTTGCCCCAGTCTCTGCCCCGGTCTTTGCCCCGGTGTCCCTTCTTGCCCCAGTCTCTGCCCCGGTCTTTGCCCCGGTCTTTGCCCCGGTCTTTGCCCCGGTCCTTGCCCCGGTCTTTGCCCCGGTCTCTGCCCCGGTGTCCCTTCTTGCCCCGGTCTCTGCCCCCGGTCTCTGCCCCGGTCTTTGTCCCAGTCTTTGCCCCGTTGTCCCTTCTTGCCCCGGTCTTTGTCCCAGTCTCTGCCCCGTTGTCCCTTCTTGCCCCAGTCTCTGCCCCGTTGTCCCTTCTTGCCCCAGTCTTTGCCCCGTTGTCCCTTCCTGCCCCAGTCTTTGCCCCGTTGTCCCTTCTTGCCCCAGTCTCTGCCCCGGTCTCTGCCCCGGTCTTTGCCCCGGTCTCTGCCCCGGTCTTTGCCCCGTTGTCCCTTCTTGCCCCGGTCTTTGCCCCGGTCTTTGCCCCGTTGTCCCTTCTTGCCCCGGTCTTTGCCCCGTTGTCCCTTCTTGCCCCGGTCTTTGTCCCAGTCTTTGCCCCGGTCTTTGCCCCGTTGTCCCTTCTTGCCCCGGTCTTTGCCCCGGTCTTTGCCCCGGTCTTTGCCCCGTTGTCCCTTCTTGCCCCGGTCTTTGTCCCAGTCTCTGCCCCGGTCTTTGCCCCCAGTCTTTGCCCCGGTCTTTGCCCCGGTCTCTGCCCCGGTGTCCCTTCTTGCCCCGGTCTTTGCCCCGGTCTTTGCCCCGGTCTCTGCCCCGGTCTCTGCCCCGGTGTCCCTTCTTGCCCCGGTCTTTGCCCCGGTCTCTGCCCCGGTCTCTGCCCCGGTCTCTGCCCCGGTGTCCCTTCTTGCCCCGGTCTTTGCCCCGGTCT
The DNA here is from genome assembly GCF_900963305.1 of Echeneis naucrates. Lineage (NCBI taxonomy): Eukaryota > Metazoa > Chordata > Actinopteri > Carangiformes > Echeneidae > Echeneis > Echeneis naucrates. The sequence goes on along the minus strand of NC_042519.1, from coordinate 23,732,601 downwards.
TTTCCCCGGTCTTACCCTCCAGGATGGAGACGACGATCAGAAGTTGGTCCGTCTTGGCGGCCATGTTGGCGTCCGGAGACTTTCCAACAGTTTTTCTTACAAACGGTGAAAATCTTAAAAAGTGAATTTAATCCAAGAAGACGAAACAAACCAAAGCAGAGCAGCCTGAATTAGAATCAGGCAGATAAATCAGGCAGATAAATCAGGCAGATAAATCAGTTGAATTAATCCGCCTGACTCCGCTCAGACTAACTGCCGCTTCGTTTTCAGTCTTTGGCGCCACCCATTTTGTTTCCAAAGCGGAAGTGACGGTTAAAGTGCAGCGCCCCCACCGGAAGGAGGCGGAACTACAACAACAATTCAAACGATAAGAACGATAACATGATGACGAACTGACTCGTAACTTGGTTCTGACCCACTTCATCGCCTTTCTGTGTATTTGTACAGGTAATAATACTTTAGACTGCAGTTTTGTTTCAATCATTTTAGGGGCTAATGAAAAATAATAAAGTATAAAATCAAAACAAAAGCCAGTAATTAAAGAAAAAGCTGAAAAATACGCAGATTCATTTTTTAAATATATTTTCCGGTTTCAATCAGAGAACACTTTTGGCTCGTTATTAATTGCCTCCTTAAAGATATTTTGATTCTTTTCGGTCTGTGATGAGGTAAATGTATATTTTCATGACCATCACCATAATATGCTTTGAATGTATCTTTCTACATTTAATGATCTAGTTCGTCCTCTCAACCCTGACAAAGTGCAACACTTTCTGTAAACTAATAAATAACACATTTAGTCAGCATCTTCTCTGCCGTTATAAAAACAGTTGTTATATAAGAAAAAACTATATGAATATCCTCCAGAAAAATGTCACTTGGGAGAAAAGAAACAGACAAACAAATATATATATATAAACATCCTTTAATCATGATTGCCAAACATATGAATTAAGGCATATACAGTATAAAAAAGCAACAGCAGGTTTCATGTTTATACGATTTCAGTGTGTTATTCAATGGATACACTGGGTGGATGAACTGAACATACCAAGCAGCCTTTATAAGAGATCACTGTGTCTCCCCAAAGTTGACAGCATTTTGTAAACAGAGTTCATAGCACTATATTCAAGTAATAGAATGACCACTGATACTATGCAGGTAAGGTGTTGTGTAAGTGAGGCAGAGCTGCTGATAGACGTGTATTATCAGCCGTGTTGGCACCACAGTGATTGCAGAAAATTCTATCGTTACGCTGCACTTACAAAATCTTTTTCTCCACGTGATGTGAACGCAGCATCAGGGCTCACAGCTTGGATGCGGCACCTGGAGGCCGTCCTGGATTGTTCTGTGCATTCAGTTTCACCTAAATTAAATTCATAACTAACCGAATCTGAGTGAGCTGCTGATTCCGGTCTGAGTCAACCTGCAGCTGATGCAGTCCAGACCGAACAGGAAGTAGTTCGGTGTGTTTTGCTCCCAGGCTGTGAATCTGCCACAGCAAAGGCAGCAATGAACGAGACGGACAGTGAATGGAGCCAAACTTCTGGGTGTGGAAAGAGGCTGCGCTGCGTTCACTGACATTTATGGCCAGAGAGCAGCAGCCTCCGACCCCACAGTCACGTGACTCTCTCTCTGTTTCTGGACTGGATGGATTTGGATGATGCACACAGGTAGCAGCACCAGATTGTAGAAATGGGAATGTTTTGCTTTGCTCAGGAGACGCCGCAGTGCTCCTGTTCTGTCTATCAGAGGCTCTGCAGTGAGCTAGTTAACTTGTAGGCATGGGAGCAGAGGCGAAGCAAAGGATTATGGGACTCCCCCCAAAGGACAATTCCACTGTGAGTTTCTGCTGAATTCCAGCAGCACCGTGTTGCTTGTTCGTATTCAAAATAAATACCATGAAGGAAACGCTGTCTGATGTCACCACTTCGTCACGGTTGAGGCAAAAAGCTAAAATTTGGAGTCGAAACTGAACTGCATTAATTTGCTGCGGATGCAAACAGAGAAAAAATGAAGTCATTATTGTACCTGAGCACACACAAAATCCCATTTAGTCTGGAGTGTCATGCTGGTCGTAGAGGTTCTTTAGACGTCAGAAAACTCCTTTAATGATGGAATTGCCCTTCGGAGGTTCAGGCTGAAACTGGTACCTCGTCCTCTCATCTTCAAACAGAATCACTTCGGCCCAGTTTGTGCCTCTGATTTATATTTGAGACCGGGAGCTGTCAATCACAGCGGAGGTTGGGGGTCCACCTTGTTACCATGACAACTGGCCGACTTCACCCGATGATTACATCCACGTGGTACGATCCAAAGCGAACTGGGAGAACACTTCCCGATGATGAAAACACGTAGGTCGTTCTGAAACATTTACCAAGAGACAAGACCAGTTTGATAAATTTGACCTGAGATTCGTCAACGTAGCGATAATTCTGAGGGATCGATTCAACAATAATCATCAGTAAAAAGTCCGGACCAGCTGGAGGATGTTGATGTTTCAGTCTTTTAGATTTAGAGCAGAAACTTTAAGGAGTTCACCGTGGAAACAAAGCAGAGTAAATGTTTTGAATGTTCATGAGATTTGTTGGGGATTTTAGTAATTTAAGTTAGAGAGAATCATCACATCCTTCAGACCAAAAGAATAAACGTCAAATCTTTGACGCAGACTCTGGACCAAGAACCTACAAAAAGGACGAAGTCTGCCTCAAATCTCGTGGAGGTCCGTCTGAACCCACGTGGTGGACTGACTGGACCACTTCTGGACCCTCATGTGGCTCCAAAGTCTCAAATATAAAAACAGCAACTGGAGCACTGAGAGAACTGCGCCGCCTGCTGCTCCCCTGCACGGCTGATGGAGATCAACATAGAGTACGATAAAGCATGTTAGTGCTCTGCCATGAATCTGTACAGAATATTTACACCACTGGGTTCCTACATGGCACTGGGCAGGTCGATGTGAAGGTTTACTCTCACATAAAGACAATACAATCAACATGGTTACGGTCAAGTACAGGTTAGTAATACAAATGTAGCGTCAGCACTATGGAGGGAGGAGGACCACTTCAATAATCATGAGAATAATAAGGATAATAATAGACTTTTTAGCTTCCTAATGCTGTTTCCCAATAGGAGTTTAAAAAAAACCATCGACACTATTGGGATGAAGTAAGTCATCATCAGTACATTCAGTCATATCATCGTCATAATACATCACAATAAATGTGCATCTTATAAAGTGGAGCACCGTCGGGCCGAGCGCTCTGGGATGTTGTCAAAACTCAGCAAAACTGAAAGCCTCAAAAGTCTGCCGGTCTGGATGTGAACAGATTGTTCCTCCTTCCAAAAACAAAAAAGGTCCTGATCCGGGTTCCCACTGGCTGCTCCTGGATGATGTTTTATAAAACAGGTGGCTGTCATTAGTAAGAAATGAAAGCTTTTTTGTCGTTGTTCTCTGCCTCTCAGCGAGGCGAAGCTTATTCAACACCACGGAATTGATGTCTGATAAATCTGCAGCTCTTCATGTGAGACGTGGTCACATGGTCCTACTTCTTCCCTTCTCCCTCTGTGGACACAAGACGAACAGATGCAGGAGGGTCAGCGCTCAGGACCTCCACCACAACATTCAGCACAAAGAAAACCTTCCAGTTTGTGATAAAAGCGATTTAACTGTCGCAGAAACGTAAACCTGGAGGTCAGGTCAGGTCATCACAGCTGGAGCTGAAGACTCCACTTTGTAATTAGTCCGTCAGCCATCTTTGTTTTTTGACACAACAACTGATCCTCAGCTCTGTTTCAGCTGCCTGATGAGTTTCATCATCTTGGCACATGTTAATGATCATAAAAGATGAGCCCTAACACACACACACACACACACACACACACACACACACACAAAGTGTTTAAAAGAATCACCAGATGATCACCAGATCATCGCTCTGACCGCAGCAGGCCGGAAGAAGAAGGAAGAATATCTGGACAAAATGAAGATCAGCTCTTTTCATTTGGCATGTCTGATCAGGGGATAATGAATCTTCTGCTCTGAAAAGTTGCTTCAGTTTCCTTATAAAACTCCTGGTTTCTTTTTGAGTAAATCTTCTCTATTTCACAGCAATTACCGTTTATAGATAAGTTCAGTCTTCGCACCAGCGAGGTAATGATTGCATTGTGCTGCTTAACTGCCTGGCAGGTACCTGCCGCATTATTTCACACTGTCAAACAAAGGCAGTGATATATGGCCTGCAGAGCTGTATGGAAAACACACAGAGTGGGTAATGATCTCCAGGATTATTATTTAAGAGACAAGGCAGAGGCGTCTCAGAGCCGAATCAGCAGCCAGGTTTGGATATTAGATTCATTGACCCAGAACACGGAGCGAAGCCGAGATCATTCTCCAGCTCCAACATTTTTACTAACTCATCTCAAGATCCAGAATGAGTGGATTTGACTTTTGATTGATGCCGAGTTCGCACCAGAGAAGATGGAGACAGTCAAACACAAACACTGACAAATAATCAGTGTGTGTGTGTTGTGGTTTTTACACAAGCTGTTGTTCAGTGAGCTACCTCGATTAAATCAACACTGCTCAAAGTGACATTTTGTAAATGTCTCCATTTAATCAGCGTTCATGCTCAATTTAATCATTGACAGGAAAATGCCAGCCGGGTTATTCAGGTCATTAACCAGGTTAAACAGGTAAATCAGGAATGTGATTTCACTAAATTATCAAAATTAGATCGTGATCGTATCAAAACACTGGCAGCTGAGGGCGGCCTAAAGTCCAAAAACAAGATGGCCGAGGTTCAGATTACAGACGGGAGGCCTGATGGAGGGGTCGCTGCTGAAAACTCTGAGTTAGCATTAGCAGCTGTTTCCAAAGTTCACCATTAAACTTCAGAATACTGGAGAGAAGGCCAACTGTGTTCATAGTCACCTGTAGAGGAATGTCCTGACACCTGCTGACTGGAGACCAGCGACCTGGAGCTCAACCCTTCAACAGACGGAGCACAGAGAACACAGTGAGAAGATCCAGACCCTGCTCAGGAAAACCAGGAAGTGCACATCTGGTTTAGGATTAGGATTAACTAATCTAAGATTACTGAGCGTAACGTGTGTCCTGTTTTATGTCCAGGTCTTCAGCTGTTTGAAACAGACTGGACCTGGACTCTGGTCTGCTCGTAAAGAGAAGTCATATTGTATTGAAGTCTATGGGAAAAGTTCCCTCCTTCTACCTGATCAATCAGCTCGTCGAGTTTTTCGGACTATCGTTTGAAACATGAACAGCACGTTGAACATTGTGAATTTCTAAGTCACAGTGAGCTCCAGCTCTCCTGACTCCACCTGTACACAGACCTTCAGGATCGTCTGCAGGCTTTGTGTCAGTTTGTGCGTCAGAAGCTCAGTGTGTCTGTACCTTGGTAGATGTCGTACTGTCCTGACATCAGGTTGTAGCTCATCCCCAGGTGAGTGTGATGGTGTGTGTGGAGGTGTCGGGCAAACGACACATGGTTCCTCTCTCTCTCTGTCTCTCGCTCGCCCTCAGGAGAACCCTTCTCACCGGGCTGCAAACACACACGCGCACACACACACACACACACACACACACACACACACACACACACACACACAGAGGGGATTAGATCTGAAATAGTTTCACTTGTTTTATCGTTTGCAATCGTGTATTTTCTAAACATCAAGATAGTTTTTCTTCTTTCTTAGAGTTAGAACAACACAACTGGCCACACGAGACCAGACTTTGGATCACAGGTCTGAATTGGAACATAAAATAAATCATAAAGAGGTGATTTGTTAAACTGAAGAGAAAGTAGATGGAGCTCAGACTAATACTGACCGTCTTTCTGAGAAAGGTTTTTCTTTTTGGCTCAGATCTTCAGGGAACAAACCCAGAGAGAAGGGTTTGTCCTTAAACTGTGTTAAATGTCAGAAAACAACACAAAAAGGACATAATAGATGCAAAGGCACACAAAGATAAACACCCTTTGTGTTGCAGTAAATAACGTTTTTTTAAGACTTCAGTTCAAACGCAGTTTTTTTGCTTTTCTAATCTCGTTATTTGTTTTGTGGCAACATTTTTAAAGCCAATCCTGAGACAGGAAGTCTGTAAAAGTGAGCAGCAGGTGAATTTCTCTCTTTAAAAAAGCGAGATGTATCGGCGGACATCAGCCTTCAGCTTTATGGACACAGTCAGACGTTTCTGGCTCCGGTCACCTGATAATTGGAAACTGGAGTGAAATCAGGGAGGTCCAGTCTTCAGTCGAGGCCTCTCAGTGGTTGAACTGCGTCCACATCACGTACAGACGAGTTTTCAGGATGGAGAATCATAAATCTCCAGCTCAGATTCGTCTCCCTGCTGCTGCTCATTTGGTCAAGGTCAGAAAGCTGCTGGAGCGAGTCCTCTGCAATTATTGATCATTTATCTGTGAAAGTCTCACCGCGCAATGCAGGTGATGTTGCAACAACAGCAGCTCGTAGGTGACTTATATTGTGTTTGTGCTCGCTGCCTCCGGCCTCCAGGGGGCGCTCTGAAACGTGTTCAAGCCCTCAGGTAAACGGGGAACAGGTGCTGCTGATTAGGAAAAAGAAGGAACTGTTTTTCACGAAGACGCAGATGGTTGTTAACTGTACGACAACACAGCAGATCGCCTCGTGTTTAATTTTGTGGTTTCATTAAGAGAACATCACAATACTTCAGAACAAACACACAACATGAGCTTTGTGTTGTTCATCTACAAACCTACAACACCGCTTTATATTTCTTTTGATTCTACGAATGCTGCAGGACACAAACGTTTAAACTCCATTTTGGATGACATTTCAACATCTTGATTTTATACATCTGTTTAAGGTGATGAGGCCAACTTGTTTACATCTGTTTGTTGGATTTCATCGATTTGTCCTTATTTGTCTTCATGTTCATGTAACAGCTGTGAGAGTGTCACCCTGCTGTAATATGATGTATCGTCCTGACTCAGTCTCCCTCAGGACCAATAAAATGAATCATCCGTCCATCCAAATCCATATAAACGCACCGGTCCAGAGTGACTGAGCCAAATGTTCACGTCATCGTCCTGCATTGGTAATCTGAAGCTGTTAAAGGTGGAAGTTATTTATCAGACCTGATTTTATCCCATGAACCTTTCAGACCCCTCAGGTCTTCTGATGTCAGTGAGGAGAAGTTGGTGAGTTTATTGTGTTGACAGAATAAAGAGCTGATTTTTCATCATGAATGAGCTGAACTCCTGATCAGATAAAGACAGAAACGACCCAAACAGAGAGGAACTTTTCTTTGGAGAGGAAGGAAACATTCAGAGTGAGTCTTTATGAGTAACTGATGGAATTAGACAAAGTTCTGTCTTTTCTGCTGAATGAAAAATAACAGTAAACACACGGTGTGGAACATGTAGTCACCGGCTGGATAATTTTCTGCTGTAACGTCTTTCTGAGTCCTCTGTGAGATAAATAAATCTCTTAAGTGAGGAAGCAGAATAAATTCTTAAAGGACAGCTTGGCCCGGTTTTTTATTAATCACCTTACTGTGTAAAAACTTTTCTGATTGTTTTGTGTGTCTGTGGAGGCGGGGTGTCTCACAGCGGGGGATTTCCCGTGGTACTGGTGGCTCTGCTGCTGCAGCAGCTCCATGGCTGAGGACGAGTCGCCGCTCTGCTTCCCGCTCACCGCTCCTCCTCTCCCGGGGGGCGTCACCTCCGACTCCTCCCTGCCCGCTGTCTTGCCGTACAGAGGATAATGGAAACCTGACGGACACAGAAAAACGGTCGACAACAAAGAACTCATCATGCAGTTCATATTGAAGGCTGCTTCAGTTCCTACTTTGTTTCTCGTCTCTTTCGTTAAAGCTGTTTCTATACTCACTGATGTAAAAAAAAAAAAACAACTACAAAAGAACACTATGCAAATCAATTTGTGCCATAAAAGCGCCATAATTTTTCACTAAGTGTGTAAATTCAGATGTATCATCCTGAATTATCTTCATGGGGTTCATCTTATTGGATAAATTAATGCATTATATCACATTAACGAGCTCGAAGCTGGTTTGTAAATAATTCTAAGACTTCGATTTTCACTCCAATTGCAAACTGACTACAAATATGATGACAGCGCTGATGCAATGTGTAGATTATTGTTCTTTTAAAATCCCTTAAATCACGCACAAAGCCCATTAATCTATGACAGACTGACGGCACTGTTCATGTGGAACACCAACAGAAAAACCAGAAAGTTTCCCAGAATTAGTGCACAAGCACAAAGTTCAAGTTTGGACTTCTTCTCCCTCCTTGTTTGGTACCTAATGATAGCGTTGTTGTCGGCTAACCCCCTCCGTGCTATCTAATGAGGCAGTTTGGCTAAATTAGCTGAATCCTGTTGAACCGTTAGCTCATTAGTAAAACTGTTACTCAGCTAATAAATCATGTCTGAAGGACTGTGACTTTCCCATAGACTTCAATACAGTGTAACTATTTTTCACAACCAGCAGAGTAGTTCAGGGTTAGACAGAGTCTGTGCTCCGGATCTGAAGGTGGGCCAGGGCCGGCTCGTTAGCAGGCTGACTTCAGTAGAGGAGAGAAGAGAGGTTTGATGTTGGACTCACAACATCTGTAAACTGCTGCTGGTGTTAACGTTTGCTCTGGTTTGGTCTCCACCTGCTCACTAAAGCAAAAACACTTAAATGAGCCGTTTTGTCTCTGAGACTCCTACCTGGGTAATTGTGGACCAGGGTTGGGGACACCCCTCTGTAGGAGCCCCCGCCGCTCTCACACATGGCCAGGTAGGGCTGGTAGGAGGAGTGCTGGTACTGGATGTAGGGCTGCTGGGGGGTCATGGGGGGAGATACCGCTGCCCGGGCGCTCTGCGACTCCTCCGACAGCCCCCCCAGGGGCTCCTGGCCTTGGTCCTCCAGCCCCTCCAGCCGGTCCGAGTCCTCTGCGTCGATGGTCGGCGGCAGATCGTGGGGCCCGTGGACTCGGACTTTTTTAACATCTCCTCTGTCTCCTCCTCCTCCTCCTCCGGAGGTCATCTTGGCCCCTGCAGGCTCCACGGTACCGCCCCATTCTTTGCCCCTGTCTGCCTCGCCCTCCTCGGCCTCCTCCCCGTGCTGACTCTGAAGCTCTGAGTATTTGCTGTGAGCGAGGCGGTGAGCCCAGGCCGGGCCGTCTGAGGGCTAAATCGATGGGGACAAGTGTTGGTGCGAGTGGCAGTGTTTCCCCTATAATTCTGTGTTAACAGTGGTGGGTGGGGGTCGACCTCGGTCCGTGTCTCTGTCCCAGTTTTTTGTTTATGGCCAGTTTACTTTAAGTCTAAATGTTAGCCCTTCAGTGTTTTGCCTCTTTAGTGAGTGTTTTTTTTATTTATCTGTACATGTTCTTTTTAGCAGGAGTTGGGTGGGGGGGTCTTTGCTGCAGCAGCCCACCGCTGCTCAGTGACTATAGAGGAAACACTGTGTACTGAGTGAACAGAGCCATAGACAGGGTGGGTGGGATGTTGATGAAGGATGACGACGTTTCAACAGCAGGCGGCCGTTCAGAGGTGGGATGTGACGAGTGTGGCGTCCTTCTCAATGACCACGAATCACAACACGTCTCACACATCATGACCGACTGCAGAATTTAGGCCAAACGGAAGGAAAACACAACCTGACTCCCCCGCCCTCCCTCCCCCGACACGGCGTTCATTAAATTCATACAGCCTTTGTTCCATGATGCGTGATGAGCAGTTAGCTGATAAATGCGTTGTGAGATGGCATGGTTAAAAATCTGCACAGCTTCTGGGAAAAAGCAGCTCGTATCAAAACCAGCAGTTTTATCTTAGAAAAGGTTCCTTTGATGCTTTGTGTTTTACATTTACAGCTAACGTTGGAATTGAACACTTCCTCCTTTAATCCTCACTCTAACAATAAAAACATTTTCATCCATCAAATCAAACTACACGCTGAGTGAAGTCGGTCGCCGCAGAAGCCACGTGGTCTTTGTTATTAGCACCTGTTGGTTTAGCTGTACACAATGTGTGATTAATCTCTTTGCGACACTCAACAACAGTCATTAAAGCACACCAACAACACCATCAGCGGCGGCGGCGGGTTATAGACAGAGCGGGAAACTTACACTGGAAAAGGAAACATTTGAGTCCAGATCTGTCTGACTGTTTGGGTTGTGGAGTGATGAAGAAGAGGAAGAAGAGGGTGACTTGATGTCATCACAGTCTTTCATCGAGACCTGGTGCTGGTCCACCATGCCACCGTGCACAGCCTTTAAGCCCAGACTCTGTCCCCTTTCTCCTCTCTCACTCATCTCCACGTAGGACAGGACCGGTTTGGGACAGCAGCCTTTGGCGCCGTCTGGACCTTTACCTAACATGGGTCCACCGACCGAACCGCCAACCAAATGTTTAACGTCTTCACTGTCTCTCAGGCCCTGTCCCCGCTCGCCCCTCTGCTTGGCACTGGGCGTCTGGTCGCAGCATTTGGAGGCCAGTAAGAGTTTCTGGTCCATGTAAAGTCCTCTGGAGTACTGGCCGTAGTACAGGGACTGGGCCAAGGCGGTCTGGGTCTGACTCATTGCTAACTGGAGCTGAGACTGAGGCGGCCCATCGCCTTTCTTAGAGTCTAAGAACTCGTGGGAGGAGCTTTTGTCGTCCTCCTTCAGCTCGTCCTTTCTGTCCTTCCCTTTGCCGTCGTGGGCGGAGCTTTTGTGAAAAGCTACGCTGCTGCTGTTCTGCCGGTCCGAGTGCATGTACCCCTGCAGGTAGTAGGGCTCGTAGCCGTGGTAGTACGGGGACTGTGAGTCTTTCGATGGCAGGGCGGATGCTGTGGGCGGGGTTTTACTGGCGTTACCATGGCTACTGTTAGAGCTCACCTCGGAAGAGGCCGAGGAGCTGGACTTGGATCTTAGTCCATCCGAGCGACATTCAGAGGATCCCCCATCGTCTCCGGCATCTGAGATGTCGGAGTAGGCGGGGCTGTTGTTCTTGCTGCTGCTCTCTGCTGTTGCCAGGCAACCACTTGCATCGAGCCGCGATGAACTGCCAATGGAAGGACTGGGGGCGTTGTCGGTGAAGGTGTAGACCTTGTCGGCCTCTGCCCGGATACTGGCCATCCTGCTCTCCTGGCTTTCTGTGAGTCCATTCATCACATCCTGCTTACTGAGGTGTTCCTTCAGAAGGCTCCCGGAAATCTCCTTGATGCCCATTTTTGACCCCCCACAGCCGTCTTCCATTTTGATTCCACCACTGTCCCCGTTGGGTGTTCTGGTCGGAGCATCTTTATGTTTGTCCTTCAGTCTCCGTTTCTCTTTCTTCCTGGTTTCCTTGCTGCAGGTAACCAGCGTGGCTTTGACCAGACTCGGCTCCACAACGATGCTCAGCTTTGGTTTGATGGGTTTCAGGGGGAGATTTTTACTCGTGAGGCCTACGGCTACCATGGGGGAGGGCTGCTGGGAGGGGGCAGTGTCTGCTGTACCGCTAGGGTACGTCGCATTGGGTATGGCGATCAGCTTGGGAGGAGCGGGGGCTGGAGCGATCGGCCGGTTGGTCCGCGACTTGGAGAGCTTCTCTACTTTCCCGTTGGCCTTCTTCCCCTTGTCACATGCTCCTCCTTTCTTGTCGATCAAACCTTCGGCTTCCAGTTTGGGCATCTCGACCGTGGAGTTCCTGTCTGGAACCATGCAGTTCTCAAGAACCACGGTCATGTTGGAGATGATGGGCAGATTGCTGAGGTCATCGATCAGTCCATCTTTCAGCAGTGAGGTCCTTCTGGTTTTGGAGTTGGCTGTGGGGCTGTGGTCTGTACTGAGGAGGAGCCGCCTGTTCTTAGGAGACCCGACTGTGGTCACCTTATACAGAGGAGCAGGTTTCTTTGAGGAAGTGCTGTTATTAGTGCTGTTGCTTGTGTCTGAGAGGTCGTAGGTCATGTTGCTGATGGTGTCCTCACAGTCTGATAGTCGCTCCTCGCTCTCCCCGTCCTTCATGGGGTCCAGCTCGGGCTTCCTCTGCTCCTCGGCCTCCAGGTGGGCGTGGGTCTGATGGTAGCGCAGTCCGTTGATGTGCTTGTAGCGTTTAGTGCAGTTGGGGTGGGGGCAGTCAATGAGAATGGGTGGGGGAGGCGGCGAGGAGGCACAACCTCCTCCCGGATCCATGAATGAAGGGTCGGATTTGCCCTGCGGCGTGGATGGGGCGCTGCGGGACTTGGCTCGAATCCGCTTCCCGTTTCCATTTTTAATGTCGTCGGAAGCGACGAGGCTGAGGTCCAGGTCGGCCGGCGGTTTGTTCTTTCGCTTCCCAGACGAGAGGCTGGAGGTGCTGTTGGACGTTTTCACCTCCTCCACGGTGAAGAACGATGGAGGCGTCCGGCAGTTGCTGCTGATGAGGTTCAGGCTGCCTCTCCGTCCCTTGCTGTGGATCGGTGCCGTGGTTCCAGCCATCCCACCACCGCGGCTCCTGTGCTGCGACAGACCCCTGACCTTGGCGGCGGGGGTCGGCTCAATGCAGGGACGATCGGCCATGGCCATTCGCATCCGTTTTCCCCGGCCACGCCCACCCGGTAACTCGGGGTCACTGGAGGGAGAGTCACAAAACCTGGACAGAAAAAAAAACACTGGAGTCAGATAGGTGCAGCCAGGATCAGACTGTGTTGTGTCCTGTTGTGTTATTCAAGAAGTTTCAAATCGCTTCTTCTCCTCTTATTGCCTTGTTTTTCACCACGTCATCAAATTCTGTTTGATCACATCACATCTTAAATTTAGTCATATCTCAAAATGTTGTGTCATGACGTAGGACTGACGTAACATATCATATTGTGTATTGGTTCTCATATCAGATTAAATGATATCCTTTCACTTGGCATGAACTCACTTTGGATTGTATCTTATCACATTTCGTGGAGTTCACTTTGCAGGGTGTTGTTTCTCACAGTATCACGTTGTGTTGTGCTGTGTTGCACTGTCGTGTCCTTTCTAAATCCTGTCAGATAAACTGAAACAACACGTCAGACTGTGAAACTGAAGACATAGCTGATGCTGTCGTTCCTGAAAGGTTCTAACCAGAACAACTTAAATCAGATCATCACCCAAATTGAACTCTTGTACCATGAACACCTCACACATCAGACAAAAACCTCGGAAGATTATCATTCAAGGCTTATGTGAAGCACTTTGCCCAGACATCAGGGATAAGAATTGATTTTTCTCTTTACAAAGCCTGCTTCTCTTTTGATAGCACAAAGAACTGTAGAATGGGCTGTTATCTCAGTGTTTGATACGGAGACATTGTGTATTCACAGGGTGTCCCTTCTGCTTTGAAGTCTTTTGACGCTGTTTACCGCAGCGCCTTGCATTTTAACACTGAAGACACTTTTCCACCCTGACACATTGTTATTTATGTCAGAAAACCTGTCGGCCTGGATGAGGAAAATGAAACGCTTGGTATTTATCCACTGTGCAAAGCTCTAATTTCCAAGCCGGACCTTGAACCTTGCATCTCTGCCGGCCTCTTAATGCATTAATCATGACACGACTGGTTGGTGTTAAAGACTCAATGAATAAATTCTGACCTTGGAAAGGCTGTTTTGGGTATTAATCACCATATTAATGGAACAGACTGCAGAGCACGTTGAAAGTAGACTTCATTGTCCCCCTCTGTGATTTTAAGACGATGATATCTCACATTTCTGTGATGTTTGTAATTGCTTTTTTCCCAGCTTGTCCCTGAATGTCACCGAAGCTATGGAAAACATGTGGCTGAAATTTTGTACATTATTTCCTGTTGTCATCGTCCGACCGAAGGAGCCCTGATGCTTCTGAGCACTTCAGATTTTTGTGTGTTTGTTCACTACCTTGTGTGTCTTTTGCTCACAGGCTGACAACGACTCGCCAAACAGGAAGCGTTCCGTTCCAATGAATTACAGAATAAAAACCAAAGGTAGAAAAAACCAAAACGCAATTTAGTCCCCGGTTTCTGAGATTAAGCTGTAATTGCCATGACAACAACCATTTGCATACAGGAGCAATAATTGAGAGGTTTTAGCCCCCATGAGGAGGGACTGTCACATTTTCCACTCAGCAATTACAAAAACCACTCTCCATTTGTAAAATAGTCGGCCTGGAGAGTGGAGAGCCTTTTTTTTTTGTTAAAGCTCGTCGTGGAACAGCAGCCGACAGCCCCGGAGCCAATTTAGCTTTTTTCTAATTTCAGTAATATTAAAGCAGTTTAAAAAAAGGGGTCTCTTTTCAGTTAATTAAAGAAAACAATCATCCCTCAAATACGAGCCAATAAGAGCAGCAATAAAATGGTTAAACGTGATGCATCAATGAGGGGAATAAACTGAGCAGGAGTACGTTGGAATAGTTACACCTGTCCATAAATATGTGTTTACAATTACAACACAGATTGATTTCAAATAGAATTTTAATGGTGACATCAGCAGCCTGGGCTCAGAGAAAGCGTCCTCTTTGTTACCTGGCGGCGAAGTGATAAACATGTCACAATGAAACCTGAGCACGACGACGAGCTGCGTTTGAAGCTGAGATTCAAGGTTATCGGCAGCTGCAACCAAACAAAAGTGGAGGCGGCACAGCAGGAAGCTAGTTTTTACACCGCGGTCATGATTAAAGAGGAAATATTATCACCAGAATCTGGGCTTGGAGTTTCATGGAGGCTTGAAAACACATCAGTTTGTCAGCGGCTGTTTTGAAGCCTCTGGTTTGTTATTTGTCTGTCAGCCATTTTAATGTTTTTGGAGATGGTGGAGCTGAGCTGACAATCTGTTTCTGCTCTGTTTCCCTCTAAATGGAGCATCATGTTGTATTTCAGACTGAGACCATAAACTCATCAGGAGGGGGAGGGACATTTTCCTATCGACTTCAATAAACTGACTTCTTGGTCATTAGAGAGAACAGGTCCAGGTTTCTAAGCGGTGCGTGGTTACAGTGTGTTGTTTGTTGCGTTACCTCGGAGGAGCCCAGTCGTGTTTGGTGCAGTCCAGCAGAGTTCCCACGTACGTCCTCTTCCTCCAGGTCACGTTCACCACCAGCACGCCTGGTCAACAGAGGACAGAGCAGCTCAGGTTTCATCGCTCGCTCTAATGAGGAAACTAACGAAGCGCTGAGGAGGGAAACAGACTGATTCTGGGCCATCTGAGGAAAAAGACAGCGTTTCATTCCTGTCAGGTTTTTGGTTGGAGTTTAGAGACCGAAACCCTTCAGCCGACTAAAATAAATGACTCTCTCTCTCTCGCACACTCTGAGACTGACATTTGAAAACCATTAACCTCCGTTCCGTGATGTGCCAGCGGCAACGCAGAGCAAATCAAATTCTGGACACATTACGGCTTTAAAACAAGGTTTGACTGCAACACACAAGTTGTGGCTCTTCAATTATGCCGTGACGGCCGTCTCAGACAAATGAGCGCCAGGCAGAACGGAGCCGAGTGTGTCGCTCATTTTAAGAGGTGGATGTGATCAGGGAGACTTTTGGCTTTCACTGTCAGAACCTCAAATTTCCACAAAATGAACGAGTCAGCACTTTTTTCTAACATGGCTTCCTTCATTAGTTTGAAACTCTTCTGCACATTTACCCAGAATTCCTCCTCTCTGTTGTGGTTTTGTTTGTATTTGTGCGCTGCAATGAAATGAAAACAATGAACGCTCACTGGAGCGTTCTTCAGGTGATGATTTAATCTGGATCAGGGACATCTCTTCCAGGTTTTGTTAAACCAGGTGTAGGTCCACTTTTACAGCTCCGGGAGCTGTGGCTGAATGACGGTTTGGACCTGTCTGGTCCTGGAGTTAGTTATTGATATTTGTTCTTTATTGTTTTGATTAGATTTTTTTCAGAGCACAGCTGTTCACTCTTTATTGCTTTAATTTGTCTGAGAGTCATTAACCTGGAACAGGTGCTCCTCATTTCGCCGCTGTCACCAAAGACACAGGTACTGGACCCCCAGAACCGCCAGAACACATTATTCAATATATGACTACAGCTAATTTGGAGGATGCCTGAACTCCACACAGAAAGGTCCACAGCCTGGGGTTCGAACCCAGAGCCCACAGCTGTGAGGTTAGAGAGCTGAACCACTGAACCACTGAGCCGCCCAGATGTTTAACAGATGTTCCTCCCTGTCAAACAGCATCATGGTCTGTCTGAGCTCAGGACACAGCTGGACAGATGTGATTAAACGCTAAACAGAGATACGAGGACACAGATTTAGGATAAGTGAAGGAACTCGAATGTGTAGAAAAGCAGAGCGTCGTCAGCAGCAACAGGAAGCCCCGCCTCCTTCCTGTCGTGTCCCCTGAAGCCGGTCGGGGCTGAGATGCGACAGCGTTTCTATTCTTAGCCAACACAGCTCTGTCTCTTGGGGAAAAGCCAAAAGCCGCGATAGCTCATCAGTTTCTGCCTCGCTCTCATGAATGTGGCTGTTGATGTCGGAGTTACCTTCCACTCAACTTGTTTGACATTCATAAAAAAAAAAAAAAATCCTTCAAACTCTGTTCCCGAAACTTCTCAAAAAAAAAAAAAAAAAGCCCTCGCTGTGATTTCTGCTTCACTGCAGCTGTAAACAGTTTTAAAAAGAGAAAAACCCTGAACTGTCTGAGTTCTCCAATAAAAATACAGCACACTGGAAGAACTATGGAGGGTCCAGGTGGGCGGGGCTTGGTGGGTGTGGCTGACGGCAGCGACTGCTTCACTGTGACATCACAAAGTCCCAGAAGTCCTGACGGCTGGTTCTCAGGTTCAGGTTCTGAATCCAGTGAGACTGAACCTGGACCTTTGGACCTGACCTGTCAGTGTTGGAGCTGCTGCCTCTGTAGTGCAGAAATCTCCCTGAAATGACTCAGAAAATACCAAATTCTTTTCTCATGTATTCAGAACTGTGATCCCCGTCTGTCTGTCTGTCTCTCTCTCTCTCTCCCTGTCTTGCTTTCTGTCTCTCTCTCTCTCTCTCCCTGTCTGTCCCTCTCTCTCTCTCTGTCTGTCCCTCTCTCTGTCTCTGTCTGTCTCTCTCTCTCGCCCTGTCTCGCTTTCTGTCTGTCTCTCTCTCTCGCCCTGTCTCGCTCTCTGTCTTTCTCTCTCTCTCTCCCTGTCTCGCTTTCTGTCTGTCTCTCTCCTTCTCTCTCTCCCTGTCTGTCCCTCTCTCTCTCCCTATCTCGCTTTCTGTCTGTCTCTCTCTCTCTCCCTGTCTCGCTCTCTGTCTGTCTCTCTCCTTCTCTCTCTCCCTGTCTGTCCCTCTCTCTCTCCCTATCTTGCTTTCTGTCTGTCTGTCTCTCTCTCTCTCCCTGTCTCGCTCTCTGTCTGTCTCTCTCTCTCTCCCTATCTTGCTTTCTGTCTGTCTGTCTCTCTCTCTCTCTCTCTCTCCCTGTCTCGCTCTCTGTCTGTCTCTCTCTCTCTCCCTGTCTCGCTCTCTGTCTGTCTCTCTCTCTCTCCCTATCTTGCTTTCTGTCTGTCTGTCTCTCTCTCTCTCTCTCTCACCCTGTCTCGCTCTCTGTCTGTCTCTCTCCTTCTCTCTCTCCCTGTCTCGCTCTCTGTCTGTCTCTCTCTCTCTCCCTATCTTGCTTTCTGTCTGTCTGTCTCTCTCTCTCTCTATCTCACCCTGTCTCGCTCTCTGTCTGTCTCTCTCCCTCTCTCTCTCCCTATCTCACTTTCTGTCTGTCTGTCTGTCTCTCTCTCTCACCCTGTCTCGCTCTCTGTCTGTCTCTCTCCTTCTCTCTCTCCCTGTCTCGCTCTCTGTCTGTCTCTCTCTCTCCCTATCTTGCTTTCTGTCTGTCTGTCTCTCTCTCTCTCTCTCTCACCCTGTCTCGCTCTCTGTCTGTCTCTCCCCTTCTCTCTCTCCCTGTCTCGCTCTCTGTCTGTCTCTCTCTCTCCCTATCTTGCTTTCTGTCTGTCTGTCTCTCTCCTTCTCTCTCTCCCTGTCTCGCTCTCTGTCTGTCTCTCTCTCTCCCTATCTTGCTTTCTGTCTGTCTGTCTCTCTCCTTCTCTCTCTCCCTGTCTGTCCCTCTCTCTCTCCCTATCTCGCTTTCTGTCTGTCTGTCTGTCTCTCTCTCTCCTGTCTGTCTGCCTCAGTAAAGTGTGGAGCCAATCACTTCCTGATTAGAGCTAATCAGACTCTGGTCTCCTGCAGTGAGGGGGGGGAGTGTTTCTGTTCGGGGGGGTCTGAAGCTGAAATGGCGTCTCATCTTCTCCTTTCCATTTCTCCAATTAGTATTCTGCTTAATTAACATGCAACCTGCATCCCCCTGTCAAATTCCTCCGCCACAATGAGGGGGGGTTCTTCTGAGCGTCGGTCCCTGAGCAGCAGGGAGGAAGCTCTGGCTGGGGTGGGGGGGGGGCACAGCCCTTTCACACCCCTTCTGTCTTTGTCTTTGTCTCTGTCCATTCCTCAGCGATGAAATGATCCGTCCTCGTCTCTCCGTCTGTTCCTCTCGTCTTTTCGTTCCCCTCCGTCACCTCCGTCCTCCGCTGGTTTTAAAAATATAGACAAAACCTTTCTGCCCCCCCCTTCATCTGTCCATCCAGCCGTCCGTCCTGTCAGCCCGCTGGGACATCACCATGGAGACGTTTTCTTCCTCCTCTCTCCTCCTAAAGTACATCCTGTATGAGAGCTCGCTCAGCTCCAGATTTATCTCTCATTATTTATGTTTCCTGTTACTCTGCTTCACTGATGCAGCATCAGCTTTGATGTTTGCATCTATTCCCTCCATGGGGGGGCGAGGGGGTTCAGCCCTGTGTGTTTGTTTGTCTGTTTGCTGGATGGTGAAAAGAGAGGGAGAGTTCAGACACCGGCCAATAGTAATTCTGTGGTAGATGAACAGTGTGAGACGGAGTAACTTTAATTCTATCATATTTAAAATGATATTCTGAGAGCTCCATCTCATTAACTGATAAACTGTCTGACACGATTTCTGCCCTCTGGTGTGTATTGTACTAACAATATATTTGATATGATGTGTAAATGATTTTGATGGTTCGGGGGAGGGTTGGTCAAAAGGTCTGTTTCTATTTCACAACATTAGAGTTTTATTTTTGCGTCTGGCTTCACCGGGTTAAATATTGGTGTCCCTTTCTAATCTCAGCCTTCACTGAGTGACTCCAAATTGTGATTCCTTGATAATATGGAATTAAAGTCAAACAGCAGCTGGTTTGTAGGAGGAGAAATGCTTCTTAAAAGAACACAAAGCTCGCCTTTTGTTTGTTTTCACAGAAAATCACACAAAGTAAACTGTGTGATTCATATTCATCCTAGAAAGGATGTTCATATTTATTCAAATATATATTTAACAGCACAAAGATTGCCCTCAGGTTTGGACATCATCCAAGGTGAGTGAAATCAACAAATAATTGAATACTTTTACAAATTGAAATTTGACAAAAATAAATGTCTAAGGGCTAAATAATAAATAAAGGAGAACAGATTAGTTTAAATCTCAGGCTCCAACAGTGTTAATGGGCTGTTATTACATGTTAAGGAAAGATGAAGCTTCATTGATCCCTGCAGAGGAAATTTTAATTTCACAGCAGCAGAAGGGGAAGGTGTGAAAGGAAGCCCTGAATCAGACAGGAGGAATGTTATGACTGCAGGAAGTGGCTTTATTTGGAGTTTTTTCTTGGAAGTTTCAGTGCCATTGTGAAGATGAAACGCACATGTAAAATTGGAGCAGATCCAGTTTGAAGCTTCGACTACACGACCGTATGGATGTCGTTTGAAGTTTCCATATTTCCTCTTGTGTTTTTCTTTTCTTCCCATTTAAAAGCAGTGAATCATTTTAATTCAATGCCATTTCAGTGTTTTCAGAGGAAGTTGAATCTGGTTTTCTGGAGCAGGAGACGTATTATTCACTGTCTATTCTTCCCTCCATCTCTGTGGCCTGTTTAAAAGCACTCTTGGCTCGGGATAACATTTCCCCGTGTTGTGTTTGCATCTTTTTTCCTCCTTTTTCATTTTTGTCCGGGCGGAGCGAAGAGCTCCAGTTAATTAATACTGGGCTGGGATACAAACGCCTCTCCACCAAACTCAAGACTCCACTTCAGAGGCTCGGCGGCTGGCAGGGTGAGATGGGATTTATTCATTAGCAGCCAGCAGTAAGGTATTACACCTCCGCTGAGAGGCTGCCGAGCTGAGTGCTGTCCTCGTTAACAGCCTATCAAAGTGCGATGGCGTCGAAATCAGCGGGTGAATCATCAGGCCGTCTGATCCGCAGCCCGCTGCTCCCCTGGTATCATTTTGTAGCGTTGGACGGGTTTCTGGTTCTACTTCTCTTCTTGTTTTGGACTCATGATTAAGTGCAGTTCATCGCCAAAGTGGCTCTCATGAGGACGGCCAGCCGTGTTTAAATATAAACTAGATTTTAGTTATTCTCATTTGGAGAGAACGACGTGTCTGAACGGTCTGGAGAGATAAAGACAAGTAGCACTTTCTATTTTCTCCTCTAACATATGTTCCTCAAACCCACGTCGAATCTAACAACAGCCAGTTTAACTGAGTTGAGGGTGAATCTTCATGCCTTCAGGGGGAAACGTGCAGCTTTTCGAACCCTCAGTTATACAAACTTAATATAAAAGCCTCTGTGAGGTAAAGATTTCACATATTAACCCATTCATTAATCTGAGACCATAAACTCATCAGGAAAACATTTACTGAGGAGGAGGAGGGACATTTTCCCATAGGCTTCAGTATATTCATCCATCCATCTTCTACCTCTGCTCTGTTTCCGGGGCCCGGGGGGTTCTGGACAGACCAACAACCCCTCAGACCTACGGACAGTTTAGTCAGTTTAGTTTAGATCTGGTATAAAAAATATCTGATCAAAAACACGTTGCTCTTGTTTTTCTTTGAAACGCAGCCTCATGTTGGAACCAAATCGGTCCGGTAAACCTGAGAAAGAGCTGCGTTCTCTCAGCTCGGGGGCCAGACTCCACAGGAGCTGACAGAAATTTGGAAAGCGTCTGTCCACAGCTTCTAAATGAAGAGTCCCCGGTTGGATTCATCCTGTAAACAACACTGTCTTTAGTTTTAATGAGGAGAACCGAAACAGCCCATTTACCGCAGACATGCAAATGGATTTTCACACATTTCCTCTCGGAGAGTTTGGGGAAACAGCCAAAGTGCAGCTTTCACTCATCCTGATATCTGTAAAAATAGTTTCATCTGTGATTCTCAGTCTGTTCAGTCTGAGCAGAAACGGCTTCACTAGCTTCAGGTAACATCCCAGTTTATCCAGAGTCAGATCAAATATGAATACAAAATTTGAAGAGTGTCCTTCGAGGCATCATCCGAAAGCCAAATCCATGTCACCAACAGGTTGACCTTTAACCTTTGACCACCAAATAGAAATAATGGATGGCACGGCGGCAGAGAACAGTGAGGTGGAAATCTGGGCTTTTTCACTTCAAGGAAGAAATGTTTTGTCAAAGTCAAGTCGAACTCAAAACTGCTGATGCGTTTAAGTGACCTTCTCCTCAGTGACGCCTGAAAATAAAAATTCAGCCGCGTTTGACACAGCAGACTGTCGACGTCCATCTCTGAGGACGAGTCACTTCCTCCTCTGGAGCTTTCGCTCTGATTAGTGAGGCTTCACCATGAGCTGTCTGATGTTTCAGGCCCAGAATCACTCCAATAAAACGGGCTGATTCATCACAGGAGGGGCAGAATGTTCACTGCTGCAGCAAAAACAGAGAAATAAATCTGCTTTTGGAAAAGAGCGATGAGAAGTTTCCTCCCACAGTTTGAACCCCTGATGGTTCTTCCTGTTTCCTCCTGACTTCAGTGATAAACTGATCAGACTCTGACTCCTTCTGTCTGTTTGTCCGTCCATTCTCATCCTCCATCTTTGATAGTGACATCTAGAGTCACGTCTCTACATCGGACGCTCTTATTGGCTCCAGTGGGTGATGTCACAGCCAATCAGAGTGTCTGGATGAGTCCTGTATGTTTCTGAGTTTATTGTGTTGACAGAATAAAGACATAGAGACATGGACAATCAGATATTTAGAGCATTAGAGGCTTTGGAGCTGATTTTTTTTACCTTCCTCCGTCTCGTGCCAGACGATGCCCTCCAGGTTGACGCTGGTACCGGGCTGGCAGGGCCCCAGACAGGCGGCGTCCCCGTCCAGAGTCGCAGAGACGCCTCCGTCCTGCGTGTTGGTGCCGATTGACCTCGTCCTCACCACCATCTGCTTCGGGTTTGAGGTGGGCAGGGCCGGAGGGGAGAAGGACGGTGCCGAGGGCAGAGAGGAGCCGGGGGCCCCGGGGTGGCCTGGAGCTGGGGGGGGCCGGCACCGTGAACATGGGATCCACCTGGGGGGGAGGAGGAGAGGGGTCATCGGAGGTCAGCCAACAGGAGAGATGTAATTTTACTGCAGTTCACTTCATTTCAGCCCCGTTTCATTATGGTGGATGAATTTTAGCTGAATGTGCTTTTGGACCTGCGGGAGGCTTTAAAGGAAAAGATAATTAATGTCATTTCAATATTCTTGGCGTGAATCCAACTCACATTTGATTATTTCACTTTCGGATCCTGACGTATAACGGGAGGACATTTTAGAAGAGGAGACATTTTCTCCAAATGTCACGCTGTTCATTATTCTATCTGCGGCCTGTCGTTAACGTTGAAAGGCAGCTAATCGTATCCAGACTCGCCCCATCGCGGTCGGTTGATTCCTTCAGGGGCAAAGACTTCGCCCTTGTTCGCTCTGAGAAGTTGGGAATCGATGTCACCATCCAACATGTTTGCACAGAAGCTGCAGGTTCTAATTAGTTGCAACTTTTGCACAGAGTGGAAAAAAACCCCTCCAACAGCAGAATAGGGCGACATGACTGGAGCTCATGTAGAGAGACAGGAGTCGGGATCAGCTTCAGGAATATGAAGCTCGTTGGCTGATTTACACTCCTGATCAGATAAAGATAGAAACTTCAGATCAGCTGTAGAACGACCCAAACACGTGGAGAAGAGTGTTTTCAGCCTGAACGGAGTCACATTTAAGGTTGTTGAAACTGTTTCATTCATTCACACATGTGGAATCTGGATCTTACATTTCTGAGTGTTTTGATCAGTTTTAATAAGTTCACTTTCACAGCCAGTAAAATAAACAACATGTTGCAAAGTTTGTGTGCGATCTGTTGTCGTTTTCACGGCTACATTTATGCCTGTAAGAGCCTCACTCTTATCTTCACCGCTAATTATGGTCCCAATTACAACAGCTGAGGGAAATAATTCTGCTGAGAGAGCAGAAGCAGCAGCAATCAGCGATGAAGGATTTTGTCTCAGCTACAACTCAATAAAGATTACGAGCCTGACAGATATCTCAAGGCACAATACTCTTCAAAAGAACCAGCTCGGTGTGCCAAGTCTGTAAATACTTGAGAAAACAGCCTCGCCGCAGCAAGTCAGAGCTCTTCTGTGGCGTTTTCTCTCCCAGATAAAGGAGTTGTGCTTGTGTTGAGATATTATGAAGATCAATCTGCTGCTCACTCAGGTCGCTCTCACAGAGAGAAAGCTAAACACTCCACGCTGCTCTGTGCTCTCCATTTTTCCTCCGATGCAGCTTGAATAGCCGAGGTCGCACTGAAGGTGACTGAAATCTGGGCTGAGATTCACACTTTCACATCCACCTTTCGACAGTATGGACCTTTAACATCTATATTTAGACTGAACGGACCATAAACCTTCTCCATCATCCTCAGTGCAGCTGATCTGACTGAAATGGACACAGAAAGCTAATTAACTGTATTTAGCTGAAATTACTCTGAATCGTCCTGAAGTTACATTAAAGTCTTGCCCTTTTCACTCCTCTGGTGGAGGATTCTCTATCATACTTCAGGCCACAGAGTTCAGTTTCAGTCCTGGCGTTTGTGCTCCAGGTATTATAAGCAGCTTTGTCTCACTTGTGTACTGCATTGCATTTATGTTACAAAAGCCTGCTAAACAATGCAAATTTATCATGCAAATAGCAATAACACAAAAGAGAGATGATCCTGTGCGCTTACTGAAACCGTCTGTTAACTCCCACACAGCTGCTGACAAAGACCACCGAGGACTTCTTCTACCAAATCACAAAGCAAATTAACTATAAAAGAATAATCACGATCCCCAGTGATTTCTGTGATGCCGTTAACGCCTCTTTTCCTCCCGCAGACGCCTGAAATAAAGAAAAGAAACGCTCCATCGCAATGCACACAGCAGCCATCGTCGGCCAGGACGCAGAGTCACACAGCAAAGTAACAATAAAAACACGAGCCTGCTCCCTCGTGAGTGGAACGCTTCAAACAAATCATCCGCTCTCACTTAGTTTCTTAATTAAAAAAATCCTACGACACACAGAGAAATATCACAGCAGCAGCCGGAGGCAGCTTCACTCTGTGAAACCGGAGTTTAACAGCCTCG
Source organism: Echeneis naucrates (assembly GCF_900963305.1). Lineage (NCBI taxonomy): Eukaryota > Metazoa > Chordata > Actinopteri > Carangiformes > Echeneidae > Echeneis > Echeneis naucrates. The sequence continues at coordinate 23,708,200 of NC_042519.1, read as the reverse complement.
AGGTCATTTCCCAGTTTAGGTCCATTTCCGAGAGGACGTTAAAGGAAATTCATTTATTTGGTCATAATCCTTCAGTTGGAGCCAAAAATTCCTTCCAGGCGTCATGATGACAGAAATTGAGTAAACATGAGGTCCCAGCGACCCCTGACCTTTGACCTTTGACCTTTGACAAACTAAAACTAGTCACTTCATCCTGGAATCCAAGCAAACGTCATAAACCTGAACAAATTCTCTCTGAAGATATCAAACTCAACAGAGAAAAGAAAACCGAAGTAAAGAAAAGGCTGGAGATAAAAACCTGCTCAGATTTTGGACGAACAGGAAACAGGAAGTGAGGGTGGAAATGAACAGCCTGCCAGCACCGGTTTTCCTCTTTAAATGGACGAGCACAGATAATCTTTCCCAAACAGTCTCACCGCATCTTAACCGGACTTCACCCACAGATCATTCTTCTTCTCTCAGGAACTCGAGCTGATTGAAACTCAACATCGTGTCTGCGAGTCGTCGTTGATTTCTGTGGTTGTATCGGTTTTTTTACCTCCTCCAGTATCTTGTTTTGTGAAGCCTTTGGTATCTGACCAACAGAGACCAAAATGAAACTCAAGTATTTCCATTTTAACGGAGACACACAGGAGAGCGAAAGACACAAAGACCTGAATGATGGTGAAACACACTCAAACACACTCTGTCTGCTTCAATTTTATTTCAGATGAAATCCTCACACAATCAATTATGGCATGGCATAAAAAAACATGGAGTGGATGAATTACGTTCAGGCGAATTGATCCTCAAAGTTCAAGATCAGAACGTTTCCCTTCAGCATTCCCGCACTCGAATTAAAGCAGCTGATCCAGTCAGGACAGTCCGACCACGATGACTTCATTCAGAGTGTTTCTGCTCAGCGTCATCAGCTGTTTCTGTTGCCTAGCAACCTTGACATGTGACAGGTGAAACTCAGTTTTGATATTTCAAAGTGTAATTCTCCAGCTCTGTGTGTGTGCTTCTTTTTTGCGGCCATATTATTTAATTTTCCTGGCTGCAGTGAATGTTGGGATACGTTGGATCATTATACCTACTGACCATCATGGGGCGACTCAGCAGTCAGAGTGTATTGAAGTCTATGGGAATATGTCCCTCCTCCTCCTCAGTAAACGTTCTCCTGATGAGTTTATGGTCTCAGTCTCTAGTTTCAGGTCTCTGAAGGACCAGAACCTGAACGGAGACTCGGGTTTTGTTTGTTTCATGTATTAATGTGATCATCTGTGACCTCCTTCCTTCCTCCTCTCTTTCATTCCTAACCTCGTGTCCTCGCCCTCTTCTTCATTTCCTCTTGCTCCTCTTCTGTTTTATCTCAACACTTCCTCTCCTGTCATCTTCCCCTCCCTTTTCTTTCCTCTGTCCTTCCCTCACATCCTTGTTTCCTCCTCTCTTCCTTTTTTCAGTTTTTTCTGGACAGACATGAAAACAGGTGGATGGAAATGAAATGGAACTGAAATGTCAGTGACAGTGGATGTAGTTGGATGACGGAGGCGACTCTCTGGTTCAGAAACAGAAATGAAACATGGATGTAAGAAGCTGTTTTCTGCAGGACTCCAGATAAAAGCTGCACGCTTAATCGTTTTCACCACGTAGCTCCACTTTGGTGGTAAAAAGCGAACGCAGCACAGTGGAGGAAAAATCTGCCGCAGTTCAACCTCCAGTAGATTGGACTCAAACGTTTTCCTCCGACTCAGGAGGTTTTGTGTGGAGCTGGAATCACAAACAGCCTAACCAACGCTCACAGAGCTGGATTTACCCAAATTAATCAGGAGAGAGAGGGAGGGGGGCGTCAGGGGAGCCAGCTGAGCTTTCCATTAATTCTGCCTCGAAAATCTATAATTAAACACAGTCACTCTTTATCTTGGCTTTCTTTGCTTATTTCTTTAATACTGGTCACATTCTGAGAACAGAAAGTTGTTGTAGGTGTTCAGCGATGCCGACATCCATCCTGATGGAGCCGGACTGCTTAGTTTTAGAAGCTGTAAAGCTGGTTCGATAAGAAAATATCGTCCATTTTGGATTTATATTCTCTTTTGGTCTTTTATTTTCTCTTCCCTCTCTGCTTGTCTTTATTTCTCCTCCCTGTCCAAGTCATTTTTATTATTGTTGCTCCTCCTCCTTCTTTTTATTTAATTTCTTCCTCATTATTCCCCCTTTTTCTTCCTTCGTGTCCTCCTCCCTTCTGTCTTTATCCTTGTGTTCTTCCTCCCCCTCCTCCCGTATTTCCTTTCCTTTCCTCCTCCTCTGTGTCCTCATGTCCTCCTCCCTATTCTCTTCCTCCTCTCTCATCTTCCTCCTCCCCTCCATTAAATCTCAGTGAGAAGCCACACTGACAGTTTTTTTTTTGTTCCAGTCAGAAATCATCCCTGTCTTTATTGTAAGGCTGTTGAAAGAGGAGGTATTGTGTGTGTGTGTGTGTGTGTGTATTTGTGTGAATGTACAGCAGTTTGTGAAGTGTGTGTGTGTGTTTGTGTATTTGTGTGTGTGTGTGCTTTTTTTTTTGCAAATGGTAGCCATCTTTTTTTTTTTTCGATTTTCTCTCTTCAGCCTCTCACGGCTGCTGTCTTTCTCTTCCCCTATAGTATCACACACACATACGCACAGACACACACAGACACACACCACTTACCCTTCCACTGAATGACACGTTCTAATGGCATTTAAACCAACCCAGTGAAAAACAACGGACATTAATAAAAACTCCTGCTGCTGCTGCAAAACATCTAAAAACCAACGAGCACTTCTTTCAACAGTGCAATCAACCATTAACAATAATTATGTTAGCCCAATTCTGCATAAATTAATCTCCCAGCGCTGCCATGTTTGCAAGCAGCATTTTCATAATGATATAATTATAAAGCATCAGAGCCGAGACAGACATCGGTCTGGCAGCTGATGTAACACCAGAGACTCCATCAGGTTCCTGCAGGGAAATCTCAAACCGTATCTGCACAAAAAAACAAAATAACACAAGCTGAGTATCCATAATTATCACTCTCTCCCTTAAAAAGCCTTTACATCAACATCACCATTACAACCGAGAAGCTCCGAAGCGTCCGACTTGGTGATAAATAATTAGAAAAACAATCAGCTGAAGATCTGTCTTACCGTTCATTTAACACATTAAAAGGATAAATAAATATACAAATACACAGAAAATCACATATCTGTCCCTGAAACATTTCAGTTCAGCATTAAAATTATTCCAGTTATTTTCATCTGTAGATATAAAAAATAAACGGATGACCCTGAATGCTCCGGATGTGTCCCCTCAGTAGAGCCTCAACAACAGGATGAATTGTTAGTTTAATATTCAATTCATTTCAGATTTATTCATAAAATCTAATAAAATGCAGATGAAGTCATCATTTCTAGTTTAAGTAGACATAAGTGAAATAAGGGAACTTGTAGCTTCCTTTGCATTTAATGTTTGTATAATTTTTACTGTTCTATCTTTGGTTAACAGTTTTATTTTACTCTGTGACAAAACCAAATTTCTCCTGCAGGCGTTTGTGACGGTGTGATTTCTACAGGTCACATCATCAAACGTTTCTGCATTTAGACTTTCAACCCTGCGGATATTTCTGCAGTTTCTGAATAATTTCAGATTTTGCCTTAATGTGCCGTGTTAAAAATGTTCCCCATGCCCTCGGTCCCTTCGCACTTTGGAGGTTGATAACGGTTTTCCTCGTCACTTTGTCTGGACGCCTCGAACACCATTTGATGGATGGATGGATGAAGTCAGGATTCAGCCCAGACCCAGACTGTAAAACCTTGTAGCACATGAATTTAGCCCAAAATGTCACAGAAGCATCTGCTTCATGATTCAACAGACATTTTTCACAAAGATGCTGCGAATGTTTCAGGAAACCTTTTAATGCTTTTGGAACCAGCAGCATCATAACTACAAAACATCTCTGACTTGGGCCACATTTCCCATCATCTTCCAGCAGACGGAGGAAGCTTTAATCTGATTTGGGTTTGAACAGATGAGACGGTGTCCTGAAGGATCTTCAGTGTATAAAAAGGAACACCATGTTTTTCTGAGAGCTGCGGTTAAATAAATATGAAAGGCAGACGAGGAGAAGAGGATCTGGGCTGATTCTTCAGAGGTTTTTCAGGTAATGACAGATGGTGGGTGGTGACATTATGATGCATTTTCTTTATGACATTTTCCCCCGAGCAGCGCGGCAGCGAATGAGTGAATGAACAGCTGAGGAGGGAAACCTGCCAGCCTGCAGAGCGGAGAACGAGAGCGTCACGTCGTTCCACGAAACCTTCTGACTGATCTGGTCGGTCCACAGGATAAAACTCACCTCTGTGTCTGGAGGAGCTCAACTATTACCGTCTAAAAACACAGCAAAGAGTTAGAGAGCGCGTCCAACCAAAACGTATTCCTGCGTTTTCTCCAGAGGCAATTAGTGCAGCACACATCAGTCTAGACCTCTAAAGGCTGAGCTCTGGGATCTGGACCAAGATGTCAGCAGCAGATCCTTTAAGTCCTGGAAGCTGTGAAGTGGATCTGGACTTGTTGGTCCAGCTCATCCTCAGATGCTGGATTGGACTCAGATCTGGGAGATTTGGAGCCGAGTCAAAAACCTTGAGCTAGTTTCTGTTCCTCAAACGTCCTGAATGTTTCTGCAGTGAGGCCGCTGACATCAGACAATACTGGTTCCATGAAGACCTGGACTCGGTCTGGACCAGGTTTAGGTCAACGTGGACAAAAGGACAAAGGTCTCCCTGGTCCAGTGTCCACTGTGGGAGGTTTTGGTGGTGGACTGGGCCCAGCATGGACTCCCTGACTGCTGTCACATTAACTAATATATATTTATGCGTGTGTGTTTCGGTTTCTGATTAATTGCTGTTGATTTGTCGGGAGGGTTCAGTGTGGTTTCTACTTTTTAGAGAAACAATCCCTTTTTTTTGCATCAGGGATTAAAAAGAACAAAAGGACAGTGTGATATGATTTCACTAATTTGTGTTGACAGCGATTTCAAACGAAGGCAAAACACCCGCAGTTTCTGATGGCACTGCACCACGAGGTGCCACATGACTGACAGTTCCAGGACCAACAAACAGACAGAAGGATCTCTGCAGTTTGAACATCCCGGCCGTGATGAAGGTAAAAAGGTCAGAGAGTGTCGGGAGGGAACGATCTGCATCATCAGACCGTGAAGTCGGATCAACTGTCTTTCACGTGTTGACCGATTCTGAAATTTCTGCCTTTCTGGAGCTAAAGACAAGTTTCATTGAACAGATTATAAATGAATAAATCTGAACTCCTGAATATTGAATGATGCTGCTGCCCGAAACCAGAAATATTAGGGATCATCTTCTGGGGACCATGACAGTCAACAACAAGTGACTGAACTGTTGTAGCAGAATCATAAAAATAGATCAGAACCTGATTTATTTCGCAGAAGAAAAGTCAAGAGTGTGTCAGTTTAAATATGAACAGAATAATGGAACAATAAACTCAGTTAAATATTTACAATTAGTTATAAATAGTGTAGATATGAATATATACAGTCCAGATATGTTCTGACTGTCGGTCCTGTGGTTCAGGTTTGACCCGTTTGACCAACCAGATGTTTAACAAACAACTGGAAGACAAATCAGTTTAAAAAACGTATTCAGGGAGAAGCAGCTCGACTGAACCAAAGTCAACTGCAAAACGTGACTCAACGTGAAAATCTGCCACAACAACATGAAGAAATGATGAGCAATTATCTCAGAAACATCGTAAGACATCACAATATTCCAAAGAGCCGACATGAAGCTCAGACAGCTTCAATCCTCTGAAACTTTAATCCTAATAACACGTAAACAGGTGCGTTATATGAAGATTCTCTCCTTAAACCGTTCCTGTTCTGTGAACCAGTAGACTCTACTGGTCTACAGAGGAACTACTGCACTTCTCATCCCAGGAGGTTTCCGCTGGACACGTCACAGAGTTTCATGAATCTGAAAATTGGAAATAAACACATTTTGGTTCCTCTGGATGGTGAAACAAAGGAAGAATCACCGCGGAAAATATTCGGCCATTTCCCGCATGAACCTTTTAATGAACTGACTTCAGTGTGTTTCCTCCGAAGGGTCACGCTGCAGTCACGAAGATCAAGCCTGTTTTCTGAGGTGAATCAATCAATCAGGCAACTGATCGTCTGCTTGTCACTGTTGAATATCAGTGATTATTTGCACGAACAGATGAGGTGGTCCAGCTGCTCTCAGACTCAGCCAAACAGAGTATTTAGTCAGTTCAGTCTGTGTTTGCAGCAGCAGCAGCTGTTTTATCTCCCTGATAAACTCATTGTCCACAGCAGGTCCTATCTGCTGGCAGACCTGGATCATCTTCTGTGTGAATGTTTACAGTCTGTGATAACGGTACTGACTGTAAATCTGTGACACGACCAGCGGGCAGAGGTGTACGTGATGTCTAAACAACACGTACGCCATCTGTGACGTCACAGCGTTCAAACTGACGCAGAGAAATGAAAAACTGTGAAGACGACACGCAGAATTGGACACTAAGCTAAACCGACGTCTTCATCATTGTCACTGAAAGTTTCACTTTCACACACAAAAACATTTCTGGTCCTTTTTCTTTTTCCAGACACCCCTCCACGGGGCTGATGGGACATGTGGTCCTTCTAGTGACATCTGGGTTGGATATGACTGGAAAACTTTATGAAGAAGGTGCCAAAGAAGCGTCATTAAACCACCTGAACACGGAGGAGCAGCATCTGAGCCCGTCCTGATCCCGACCCGACCCCTCCTGAACCAGAACCAGAGATACTCCACCTCTTTCTGTCTGATATTATTCAACACTTGCTGATCCCAGTTTCAGAGCCAGACCCCACACATGCACAGCAGCTGGAGAACATTTCATTTTGGCCAGCTCCTCGCATCACGTGATCTACAGATTGTGCGTCGCACCTAAAACAAAGACCTGTTGATGTAATGACACGCTCCAGTGACCTCTGCAGCACTGCAACACTTGTGTATGTAAAAAGTAAGTAAATGATTAATTATGGAATAAATGATAGCTCCTGTTTGGAACTTAACCATATTGTGAGCTGGATAAATACCTATATTTCACACAACTGGTCTGATCGGCTCATCCAGTTCATCCGTTTTCCTGTCTGAACCTCTCAGTGTCGCTACGTTTCATTTTACACGGAGAGCTTCAGACACTTGTTTTGTTGGCTTTTTAGAAATTCATTCTCCTTCTTTGTTGGATCTCTGTGAACGTGACTCAGCAGACACGAGTCAAACCGACTGATCCACATCCAGACTTTCGAGCCACGTATTTTGTGGTATTTCGTAGGGTGTTTCTGAGAGATGTGTGATGAGCTGGCTGTCAGATAACTGTCTGACCACGCTGCCTTTGAAAATGAACAGATAAACATCATCAAAGTGCTGATCATCAGCCTCAGGTGCAGACCGGACATGCGACGCCATGACTCTGAATCCCGTCAAAGACCGGTGATAACGTGCGAAATAAAAAGGTCGGTCGACCATAAAGTCCTGTCAGGGATCAGACGGTAAACAACAGCAGGTAAACACAGAAATTATTATGACTATGATTATATTTCTCTTCTGCCTTCATCACCGTGAGGAGTCGAAAGGGATCATTAGCACTTTTTTGTGTATTTTTAGCATAATTAACACGCTGTGCTGTTAGCCTGCTCTTCTCTTTCATCATTGTCATCATTTTCATGCTGATGATTTGGGGCAAAAAACCTTTAGAAAGAAAAAGTCAAAATTTATCCTGAAACCTTCTGAAGGTCAAAACAACACATAAAACATATTTTTTAAAGATCGATATTTATATTAAAGGCCCATATTTTATTATTTTGAAAGGTTTGCATCCATAAGAACATATTTGTGGTTCATCTCAGTGTAGTTTAACATTTCGCAGCTGGTCTCGGAGAAACCACATCCTGCAAATTTTGGATAGTAAGTCCATGTGGGCGAGACTTTCTCTGGATTAATACAGAACCTGGACCACATGGAGGCCTACTTTTAGACCTGGAGATCTTGAAACCTTTTGACCTTTAGACTTTCAACATGCTTTACCTTTCATTTATTTTCCTCTGATGAAACGCTACCTAAAAGGTAAACAGAGCGATTTTTTATATTCTTAAAAAGATTTCATTCAAGTTGTTTTTTTTTTTTTTGGGCTTTGAAATTGGAAGGAGCGCTTCTTTGTCCCGTCGGCTCTAAAGCCTCTAACTGTGAGAACAAAATGTATTACATAGCTGCTCGGGAAGCGTCGCTCCGGGCTGTTGTTCACTCACTGAAGCACAGACAGAAATAAAATCATTTTAATAACCTGATGAGCATTCTTTACAATTTAAGTAACAAATGGCAACGCTGCAGAATCTGCACATTTCTAAACTGATGACTTCATAAGTGTGATGTCTGATTGGAGGTAATTAATCTAAGTATTATGAATTTCTGATCACTGAACTAAACTAAAGCCTCTTTGTTCTGTTCTAATGACCGTTCTGTTGCTGAACACAAACAGTAATGACGTTAACACACAGTGATGGCATCAATAACAGAGCAGCTTTCATCTCGTCTGCTGAATTTATTACCTACAATGTAACAGGTACAGTTAGGACGTGGATTTCCTGAAAATTTATGTTTTTTAATCTCTGAAAATCTCAATTCAGCATTCTTTTACTTGCTCGTTAGTTAAAATATCCAGCTTCATGTTTGTCTGAAACAGGAAGTGATAAGTTGAACTATGATGTCATCACCATGACTGGGACTTCCAATGACAACAATCCACTGGTCAAACAGACGTCTCCTAACGTCCAGAGCGCGGGTGTTTCATTTAGTGTTGACATCAAAATGTGAATGTTTTTTTGGGATGTTTGATGGCTCTGTTTGACAAGCAGCTCCAGAGCAGAGGAAACACAAAAATGTGGAGTAGTTTTATCAGGACAAAACTGATTTAACTGTGTCATTATCAGCCTGAAACTCAGCATTTCATTGGATTTATACGACTGAATTTAATTTAGGCTATTCCATTCAATTAAAGTGCATCTCTGTTTGATTTTGCTTCATCTAAATAAATTTCTAATTTATTTTTGACATAAAATGAGTCGAAAATTTCTCTCTCGCTGCCTGCAGCTGCTAAAATGGTAAAAAAAAAAAATCATATTGGTGTCATCAAATTCTGCATCTGTCTCACAGACTGCAGTGGAAATGTCGGTTTTGTGTCTGTCCTCGCTGCCTCACGTAAAAACGCAGAAAAAAAGATGTAGATTATTTCAGAGATGTGCATCTCACAGAGACAGCGTGTTCAGTCGAATCCATTCAATAAAACACTTTCCACAGTTTGTCTCATTTCAGGGGCCTAAAAGAGCGTTTTTAATGCAGTTTCAGAAATCAGTCTGTTTTCGTTTTTCAAACTGGAGTAATTATATTTTGTCACCTTTATAACAACCTAAACCTGGAAGATTCATGTGAGTGAAAATAAAATCTGCAGGTTTTTATATATCTGATAATTCACATGCTTTGTTCCTGATCCCTCTCAGTCGCTCAGGATCAGCTGTTTAGATGCGCCCCCCCCCCCGGCCCCTTCCTACCCCCCAAAACAAACCAAACGCCGTCAACATCGCCATGGAAACCAAGCCTGTGCAAACCTGTTCAAACCTGCCAGGTAAACAGCTGCCTCCTTCACAACATCTCAGGCCGGGCTCGCCACGATCACAGCAAACAGGATATGATGTCCCCAAACAAAGGAAGACGAGTGGCCGGATATTGAGCAGCATGTGAACACCCCCCCATGAGGGGATCAGGTTTCAAGATAGACCAATAAGATCCAGCAGCGGGTGGGGGGTGTTTCTGCTGGTGCAGGGATGCAGACTGACAGACGTAGACAGGAGGTGATAACAGAGCAGCCGCTGTCATTCACAGACGAGCTCAGGTTGGTGTTATTGTCATGCAGATGACAGTCAGAGTCTGTGCGGCGGCCCGGCGGCGTTTACTGCTGTCAGGGATCTTTAGATTTCACCCTTTATGTGTTTATTTTTAACCGAGCAGGCAGCAGAGACGGGAACGACCCACAATCCCCCTAACACAGCGAAACCTGAAGAACTACCCAGAGGAGACATTCATCTGACTTTACATCAGGTCTTGACCCTTCATCAGGTCAAAGCCTCCTTTGTAATTTGTCTGTCAGCCATCTTGGTTTGTTCAAGCCCCAAGAAATCATACATGGAGGAGCTGGGAGCTCTTTAATCTGTAGCCTGTCAGTCACACAGTAGCCCCGCCCCTAACCCCTCCCCTTTCCCTCTAAATGGAGCATCATTTAAAAAATGAACATCATGTTGTGTAGAAGACCGAGACCATAAACTCATCAGGGAGGAGGAGGGACATTTTCCCATAGACTTCAATACAACCTCTCCTAAGAATGAGCAGAACTCCTGATCAGATAAAGATAGAAACTTCAGATCAGCTGTAGAACGACCAAACACATGAGAGGAACTTTTCTTTGGAAACATTCAGAGTCTGAACTGATTCTGAATGTGAGCGGACTTGGAGACATTTTTAAAAATTAAAAACAGAAAAAGCCTAAACGAGGGTGTAAAAGTGTGGAGCTCCAATCTGACCAGGCATTAAAACTGCTGACAGTGTGGTTAAGTGTTTACCGCCGAACGGGAATCCTTCAGATCAACAAATAAACAAAGCAGCCGGGGCAGGCCAGCGTTCCTCCTGTCAGCAGCATCTGCCAGCAGCAGGGAGGACGCTTCGTCCCCCCATCTCATCTAATCCTGCAGCCATGAAAAAAAAAAAAAAACTCCTCCTGGACATCCTCCATCTGTTTCTTTTTTCCTTCCTGCATCTTTTGGACTCATTCAGGCCGCGTCCTCTGCTGTCCTCTCTATCAAACACCTCTTTCACCTCTCCACCCGTCCCTCCATCTCCCTCCATCTTTGTCTCTCCTCCTTTGACTTAAACTCAGAGATGTTTCACAAGTGGCAGCGTCCCCGTCCCCAAACCCTGAAATGACCGGAGCACTGACCTGAGCGAGGCTCGTTTTCCTCTCCGCAGTCCAATCTGTGAGTATTTACGTCTCACTTGAAAAAAGATTTTGACACACCTGATTATTTTTGACATCACGTGTCATTTCCCCAAACGGAGTGAGCAGACAAAAGCCTGAGCAGATGCAACAAAAAGGAGGACTGACGGGGAAGAGCTTCATCGACACTCCTCTGCCAAGTTGCCTCTGCACATGTAAATAGTTGCTTTCTCCTTTAATCTCCAGCAAAAACAAGGATGACTGGATTAAATGGTTCCCAAAGGAGGAAGAGGAGGAGGAAGGAGGAAGGAGGAGGAGGAGGATGGAGGACGCACGGCTGCTGCTGCCTCCCCCCTCTTCTTCCTTCTCCCTTCAAAAATAAGAGTGACCAAAAAAAGGGAATAATACCAGAAAAGAAATAAAACCTGCACATCAGCATGGTAAATAGCAGCAGACAGACCGGGAACAATGACACCAGCTGGGACGCAACAATAGGAAATAAATATCATGTGGCAGGCAGGCGGTCATCCCTCCATCCATTAAACATCCCGCTGTGTCTGCTGTGCACACCGTCTTTGTGGCCTTCACACCTGCAGCTGACTGTCTGTCTGTCTGTCTGTCTGCCTGTCTGTCTGTCTGCCTGTCTGTCTGTCTGTCTGTCTGCCTGTCTGTCTGTCTGTCTGTCTGTTCTTTGCCCTGAATATCTAGAATATCTCATTTCTCAGTTTCCTGTTTCTAAAGAAAAGGATGCTGCTGGAGGTTCAGTACATGTGAAGGATCCAGCAGCTGCAGGTGTGAGGAGAAAGCTGCTGTTTGGGGTATTGTTGTCAGTGTGTGTGTGTGTGTGTCTGTGTGTGTGTTACTGTTTGGCCTGGAGACAATAAAAGCAGCTTACCTTCTCGGCTCCTCGGTGCTTCTTGGCGGCCGGTGTGTCGTCATGCTGCCGCCGGACAACAATAGCGCCGCCGCCGCTTTTAACTCCACAATCCAGCAGCAGCGTTTTACTCCCGCTGTTGTTGTTGTTGTTGTTGTTGTTGACGCCGTTTGTGTTGCCGTTCTCCCCCATGATCCTGGAGTCCGGTGCGGCGCAGGGGCAGTGTCCGGGGCCGCACAGATGATGCTCGGGTAGGGCGGACGACGGCAGGAAGACGGAGGGAGGAGGAGACGAGCCGTCGCCGGGCTTCTCCTTCCTGGTCCGGGCGGGAGGAGCGGCGGCGTCCCGGTCCCGGTCCCGGTCCCTCTTCCAGCCCCGGATCACGTTCTTCCCCTTCCTCTCCTCCTTGGCTTTGGCGCATGTCGCAGAAGGAGAGGCCGCGGTCAGCTCGGAGACGCCGTTGTTGTTGTTGTTGTTGTTGTTGTTTCCGCTCCCCCCGCCGGTGCCGGTGCCGGTGCCGGTGCCGCCGTCCGCCTCTCTGCCGACGGCTGAAATCATCTCCGGTCCTTCTGCCCCGCCGCTGCGTCCTTGAGCCTCCCGACGCCGCTGCTGCTGCTGCTGCTGCTTCCCGGCGCCGCCGCCGCGCACCGCCTCGCCGCCTCGTCCCTCCCGACCGGCTCGGCTGCGTTTCTGCGCGGATCTCCTCGGCTCCGACCCGCCGCCTCCAGGTCCCCGGGTCTGGAGCGAGGGCAGGGCCGCGTGTCTGTCGGCTGAGCCAGCGGCGCTGGAGGAGGAGGAGGAGGAGGAGGAGGTGATGGAGATGGAGCTGGAGGAGGAGGAGGAGGAGGCGGTGTGGTTGGGTGACAGCTCCCTGCAGTCGGTCAGCAGCCCTCCATTCTGCCCAGCTCTGAGGAAACGGCTCATCTCCTTTCCTTGTCTCCTTTGTCGATCTCCACAATAATCAGCATTCAAGTCATTGTCAGCCGCCGCAGTGAAGCAGCAGCTGCTGGATCAGGCCCGGCCCTGCTGCCTCCACATCTGATCCGGAAAAAACACACAATCACACACAAAGTTTAGAAAAACACAACAACAAAAGATCCTCATGTCCGTCTGCCCACAAGAACAAACAAAACACACAAAATCCATTTGATTCCAGTCTGTCTTGGTTTTCTGTGACAGAAATATTATAAGCTTAATGTTTCATTTAGCTTTTTTTATTGTCCCTCTCTCAGACAATGAATAAATAATGTCTGAAAAGGCTCAAAATCTGAATTTCGGATGTAAATCTATGAGGAGGTGTCAGAGTTTGGCCACATGGCGGAGCTGCTGTGTTTGTTTTATTGTTAAAAAATCCACTCAGGTGTGTCTGATTGGATCAGAAAACTCAAAAAATAAAACACCAGGGCTCTGATGGCTGAAATGACAGCCGACACCGGATCCCACCTTTCAATGTTGTCTTTTCACTGAGCTGATTGTTGTTTGGGCTTATTTTGTGGCTGTTGGACTGTGTTTCAAACAACAGACACATCTACATGCCAATAAAACACAACAGCAGCACAAACTTCAGCTCCGTGAATGGTCATAAAGTGTCATGATCTAATGCAGGACCTTTTTTATTGGGCTGCACCAGTTTTAGCTCAGAACACCTAATAAACTGGCTCAGTAGGTTCATTTGTACAGAAAACATCTGGACAGTTGAGCGACTGAAGTGTGAGAGAGATTTGAGGTGCCTTTGTCTCTGACGGACTAACGCAGAGTGTATACATCCAAAGATAATTGTCATGGTGAACATGAAAAATCAAAGAGCATCTGTCTGTGTCTGCAGCCACGTGGGCGTCATGAAGTGTCAGTGAATCATTAAAGGGATGAGTGGAGTAAATACAGATGCAGCAGAGAAAAACCCATTGAGCACACTGATTAGAATGTGTGTGTGCGGTTGTGGTTGTGTGTTACTGCAGTCATCAGGGAGAGCAGAGTCAGTTTGTCGTCCTCATTCAGGGGAAATTTGCACTGAATGAAACAGATGCAGGGATTTATTGGGAGTCGTTGGTTTTAAAGGAGCTGCTGACAGCTCATTTCTGGGAGGGAAGCTGAGTCCAGGCTGACAAACACACCACAACCTTCAGTCTGAGTTTCTTCCCTGAGTGGACAACTTCTATCTTTATTTCATTTATTCTGAATAACCAAAGACTGCCGACTCTGACTTCCTGCTTCTGTTTAATGTCAACAAATCCCACGAACAGCCCCAAAACAACAGGGATTGTCTCCCACTAACGAGTTGTGTGCGTGTGTGTGCATCTGAAGCCTTATTGCTCTGGGCCAAGGAGCTCCTTCATTACCATGAACACACACTGTAGTGTATTTAGACACACACACACCCTCCGTAGAGCAACAAAGGTGGATGGAAATAGTCCCCAAAAAATGTCATTCCGTTTGACAAAAAGTGTATTAGTCAGACGCTTATGTGAACTCTTCGATGTGAACCAAAGAACTTTGAGCTGAGAATCTGCAGAAGATACACAAAGTGACACCAACGCTTCATGAGAAACCAGCAGAAATCCTCAAGAACTCTCAAGAAAAGCCTAAACTACCAAACATCAATAAATGTGATTATTTCCTGATTCTGAGCTGTTCCATTTTGAGCCTTTTTCCTCGTGGCTCCTCATTATTTTACCCAACATTTTGCTCTTTCAGTAAATGGTGATTTTTGTAATTAAAAAGCTGCAGTTTAATCAAATCAACAACTATTATGAAATCATCAAAGCCACTGGATGCCAGAATCTCAGATGGAAACAAAGGCCTGGTCACAGAGACAAAAGCCAGTTCTGAGTCCAGCTGGGACTCTTCAGCACTGGCTCTGAAGCCGGACTGGGAAGGGACCGGTCACCTGACCTGCTGCCATAACGGAGGCTTCGTTCTCAGCTCAGGGCGCCGTTACTCCATTATCCCGCAACAAAACCGTCAGCTGTGTTTGTTGTTTGAAATCACAGAGGCAGCCAACTAAACAAGTTACTGGCATCCATCCCATAAAATGGCTCCGCAAAAGAGACTAAACAACATTTACGAGTTTGTCAATCACTGACCAGAAACTCTGATAACAGATTTGGGGCATAAGGAGAAGGAAAAAGAGGGTCAGTGAAACTGTCACAGACTGCACCGCCATCAAACCAAACAAACAGGAGATGGAATATTATGGCAGGGGGTGAGGGGGCGTGTCCTCTGACACCGCTCCAGGATATATATATACAGCCAGAGACAGATGTGAGCTGTAACTGAGGTTAATTTGGTTTGTAATGCAGCAACAGTCAGTTCGTCGTCATGGAGAACCACGCCGATGACTCATTTCCTTTTAAGAGAAGGCGCAGCATGTCCAAACTGTCCAATACAACAGGACATCACCGGTAAGAGCACAGTGACCTGCAGTGTCTCCAACGCTGTTTCTACAGGTTAAAGACAAATGTTCTTCTTCTGCAGTTTATTTCATGTGTTGGGTCGTTGTGTTGGTGAAATCAAATATTTTGGCAGTTGTTGGATGGACTTCATGGTCTCCAGAGGATACTGGTCCCCCTTGGCTTTACCTTAGTGTTATCTTTCTGATATAGTTCATTTCAGCTAATGGTTTGCTTGATTTAATGCTTTTTTTTTTTTTTAATTGCTGGAAGTGAAACGGGAAGTTGTTCTGAACTAATTCTGGTAGATATTTCAAAGTCCATGTGAAGCATTGATGTTAAACCGCGGTGGTTCCAGGATGATAAAGTCTTCTTTCCATCATTTCTTTTCTTTCATGGTCACAACTCTCCATTCTGCCTTAGACAGTGAATGAGGAGTTAGACGATGGGTAAATTTGATTCCCGGATGGATAAAATATTAGTAATGTAAACACAAACCCAGTGGTTGTTGTGACTGAAGGAGCGTCGCTCGAAGGGATTATGGCCATGACCAAAGTGAGGTTAAAAAAAGGCCGACTGTCTGACACTTCCTGTGGTGTCACTTTATTTACAAAAGAAAAGAAAAGCCCAACTTGCAGTTCATGTAGTGTATGTTTGTGTTCCAAAGGGCGTCTAGTCCCCATTTACACAACACAACACACACAAACTGTGTAGCCTTCACTCAGTGTTGTCCAACACTATCGTGAAGGTGAATCTGTCCAACCACCGAATTCAATTACATCTTTCCAATGCTGGACTTTGTTACGTAAAATAATAGTTGATGCATTGTTATTGAAAATAAAGCAGGATGCACATTAAAACAACAACAACACAACCTGCAATAAATGGAAAATGGGATGGAAATCATAAATAAATCAATTTCATACAACACTAATCATGAAAACGAGTAATTCTAATAAAATGTAGAAAAACAGAAAAACTCTGCAAAGTTAAAAGTAGAACACAAACAGAAGAACACTGTTTGTGTTTCAAAGTGCAGCATTGTATGTGTGCGTCTGAAAGTCAATGACACACACACACACACACACACACACACACACACAGTGGGTCAGTCAACTTCATCACGAAAAAAAATTGTTTTCCTGCTTCTGTTCAACAAATCAGATTCAGTAAATGAGTCACAGGCCTGCAGACGCAGACTAGCCAGATTAAAAAAACTAGCTGTGTGAGGTCAGTGTATTATTACATAAAGATGGAGCTGAGATGGACACAAAAGGAAGCGACTCACTTTAAGATGAGTTGTTTTTGTGTTATTGTGACCCAGTGACAGCTGATATCAGTCAGGTCATATTACGCACAAGTCCTAAATCAGACTGAATATAAATATCTCTACGCACAAATCCAACTCTTTCACACGGATCTACGTGCACCTTCACTAATTTGGCATTTTTACTCTGAGAATCAATCAATCTCTGTCCAATTAATCATTATTTCAGTTTGTTTCGTCACATTCACTCATTTTTTTGAGGTGGTTGTAGGTGAGACCTGATAGTGGCTATAGACAGTAAAATAATATGGTGTACTATTATATCATATATATTCCCTCCCTGGTTTCTGCTGAAGACAGAATTATTTCAGTGGAGTGTTACTGCAGTCAGAGTGGTGGAGTTTTCTCTACCTGACCCTTCTGGTCTGCATTAGTCTGAACAGGAAGGATAAAATAAACAATCAAACGTGTATCAGAAGAGAAAGCGATCGGGTGTCATGCTGCTCTGTGTGGGCAGAAAAAGTGCAAAAAGAGAAGACGGTTTGTTCGTGTGAAAACTGAACCACAAAGAGCCGCAAGGGAAATCACCGCGTTCCCACTGACACTGAATATCTCAACACGTTCCTCCTGCACACAACACAACAAAATCTAACAGCTAGAGGCCAGAGTCTCCAAACAAAGTCAGGTAACATGTCACTGACCAAAGGTTTACATGGACACACACACCTCGTCCCGCCATCTGATTGGCTGTGTCATGTGAGCCCAGGAGGCCCAGCAGACACTCCCACAGGCAGGTGAAGGAGCAGGGGATCGGGCTGCAGGGTCAGTTCTCCACTCAGTTCTCACCGCAGCATTCAGGACGCTTGATGGTAGAAACGAAAAACCGGTGAGTGTGATGGCAGAGCAGGGTGTGAAGCAGCAGATGTCCCAGGAAGACGGCAGGAAGTCCAACAGAGGAGCTGCAAAGAGCGAGGACAGGGATTATCAGTGAGTCTGACGGGAAGATGTATAGATTGTACAGAACACACGTTGATATTGGTTGTAACAGTTGTGTGTTTATCATTAATAGTTTTGCAGCAGTTGCAACACCAGAGTTTCTATTAATGAAGCTGTCTGTTTATCAGTCAATAACCGTAGTTTGATTTAATATAATAAACAAAGAGTCAGTTAAACTCTCTTCACTGTGCCAGGGGATACCAGCTCAGAAAACAAGATAATGCTTCCTTATTTTTAGATAAAACTCATAAAAACCATAACAGAGCTGATCTGAAGTTTCTATCTTTATCTGATCAGGAGTTCTGCTCTAAATATCTGACTGTCTTTATTCTGTCAACACAATAAACTCGGAAACATGCAGGACTGATCCAGAGACTCTCTGATTGGCTGTGACATCACCCACCCGATGTAGAGACATGACTCTAGACGTCACTGTCAAAGATGGAGGATGAGAATACACAGATAAACACACTCCATCATGGAGTGTTTGTCTGTGTGACTGTTTTCACATTTGATGGGATGTTGATCATCTAAAAACCAACAACACTGACAGTGAACATGTTGTTCATTTGGCTGATTTGGTGGTTTCCACAACAGAACCGATTGACTTCTGAGTTTAACCTCAAATTTACTCTCTTATCCGACAAAATTACTCAAACGTGTCCATTTATTCTACTTATAATCAAAGGGACACTCCATTTCTCCCACTCACTGTAATTTTCCCTCAATGTAGAACACACTAAGAAGGAGTACAGGGGTCTCCTCCAGCTCTGCATTACACAGAATGATTACTACATTTTCAACTTCTGTTTCTAGCTTCCCCCATCAGCTTTTTCTGCAAAGGATCGTGGGAAGTATTTTGGTCAGGTGAACTAATTGCTGACTTCTCGTCTGCAGCTCAGATTTAGAGAACTTGGCCGAAGAGTGTCAGAGAAATGGGAGGATGGTCATTGAGTCTCTGCAGGTGGCTGATCAGGAGCTCACAGGGAAGAGGAAGCCGGCGTTAGTCAGGTGAACAGCAGCATGCACCTCATCTGTCTGCGCTTTGATTGATTATTATTATTTTTGATGTGGATTGACTGAAGATGGGGTGGTTATAAACACATTAAGAGGTCTTAATTAAATTAATTATTTCATCTCAAAACAGAATATTTTTAATTTGAGACAGTAAATCAGACATAATTCTGCCTCTAGTCATTTTTTAGACATAATTATCTCCAGATGATGAGTTGATATTGGAACATTAGGATTAATCATAATAAATGGCAGTTTATATACACAGCTGGTTTAAAGTCTCAGCACTATCAGTAAACATTCAGACACGGCGGTGCCTGAAGTCACTGAAATCAACTGCACATGGAGCTAAACGAGAGGGAACAATGGACAGACAACTCATAAAAAAGGCCTCCCAATCAATAGTAATGCCGCTCTTATTAAGTCAGTAAAAGTGATGACTGTGATATGAGACTTGATTTTACTGCCATGAGGGATAAACCAACTTCTCTCTGAATAATAATTCATGTTGTGCCTTTGAATCAGAGGACAGAGGCTCACAGACAGATGTGTAAAGAGTAATATGAGAGTTTATATACTGTGGCATTAGCTACGTAAGTTAATTTGTCTGTGTGTGATCTCGTCTGCAGGTCAAAGACCTTTGACCACACGCTGCTGACTCAGGTCCACACAGACTCTGACTCCAAGATAGAGAGGAAGAAGTGTCATTACAGCCAGGTGAGCTATCATTAGCATTCAACCCAGATACACATTTTATTACAGCTGTTAACATGACAGTATTGGAGCCACTGTCACACAGCGGTGAGATATCACACATTGCTTCTGCCATCGTTATCGTGTTGTTGATCACTGACACAGTCAGAGAGCGTCCTGTTGTACATGAGGGTGAGGGTGACGATGGTCGTAACGCCAGAGCAGGTTCTTCCTCCAACAGTAATATTACTGCAAAGGACCATCGGGACAAATTATAAATGGAGCTGTTGGGTGACATTCACACTCTATGGCAGAACTAATTACGGTTCTCTGTGCTGAGGTCTGCGGGTAAGGAAGATTTCTATCTGTGTTGCTTCAGCGTGTAATTTTAATGTTGCATGCTTTTTTGCTTTCGTTAGTTTTCATTTAAAATTAATTTGCGGAGAAACTGGAGATGACAGCAGATGAAGATAAAAAGCATCATTCATGAATGATCCTGAGAGGGGAAATTTTCATCTTGAGGAACTTGTGCAAGTTTTTCCTTGAAACACCCTGAACCACAATTTAGTAAAACACACAAAGACCACTGACTGATTGGAGGTAATATGTATATTGCACAAAGCTTACGTAAGCATGGGAAGATAGAAGCAGTGTTCTGCACAGCAGGTTAAATGATGAACCTCCTGCGTTTCCTTGTCAAAGACTTTAAGTGGAACACCATCAGCTCTGTTCTCAGTGGAAACACCTGAAGCCAACAAGCAGCTGGTTATGGAAATAACAACATCCGCTGGAGCTGAACACACAACAATCTGCTAATCGTTCTCTACACCCCAAAACCTGACAGGCCTGTAGATACACAGTACACACGTTAACACAATGGCATGGACACACAAATACACACTGTTTAACCAATCAAGTGTCTCACCTGCATCAGGTGTAAACAAAACAACTTCTCATGAAGACAGATATGTGACCTGTCCGTGATGGAATAAGAAAATAATATTAATTAACTTATTAATAAAAAATAAGGCCCAGGTCTCTGAGGACGTCAGGAAACATCGGGGGATAAACTAAGCACAGTAAAGAAATAGAATAAGTAAAGAAACCTGTTTCACTCATGATTCGTGGAGCTGCTGAGCGGCTAACCGGCTCAGGTGTTAGCGGCTGGCGCTCCTCTGACGTCAGCACCGTCCTCTTCCGGCCGTTTGCTAATGCTAATGCTAACAAAACACCGTTTTGGAAAGAAAAACAAGTTTTTTATTTGTATGTTAGTCGAATTATATTTATTCCAACGTTTTATTGTAGTGAAGACGCATCTTTTAATACACAAATAAACAAACAAACAGACAAATAAATAAATGTCGGTTGGGGATTGGACGCCCCCCAGAGGTCGGAGGTCAGCGGCTGTGGATACTAAAACTAAATAATATAATGTCATGACTTTTTATATATCATGTTATTTTATGATTTAAATCTGTTTTGTGTGTCTGCTGACATGATTTCCGTTGTGTTGTGAGTATTTTTGTTTGGGGTCGAACTGATGAACCTGGTTGCTTTTTATTTTTCCTCCGTGTTTCCTAATTTAAAAGTGTGCAGTGTTCAGTGTAGGATGCTGTTTGGGGCCTCGTTCAGATACAGAACAGATAAAACAGAAAAAAGTCAGCTGATGCTGTAAGGTGTCAAATTATTTACCTGAAGAGCAGCTTAAATGCCTCACATATACAAAGCCACTTGTCATTTCTGCACTTTAACTGACACCATTGTGACTTGGAATCAATCTTGATATGAATATTTATGCCAAAAACTAAATTTGTAGCTTAGATCGTATTGTAAATAAGCTGCTTTATGTTTATTTCATGAAGTCTCTAAATATGAGCCCAACACTGACTGACAGCTCCAATCCCCTCGAAAATATTCAGGCATTCAAAAACCCCACATCAGCTCCTCAGCTCCTTCTCCCCTATGCATATGAAAGCATCACTCAGCAGTGACTGTGTGAGCATATTGCATATGCTAAATGTGTGTCTGTGTGTGTGCACGTGTGTGTTTCAGCTCTCAAAGACCAACTGCCAGTACCATAAAATATTCAAGGAGATCAGCAAAGAAGAGCAGCTCAGACAGAGTAAGTCCTTCATGACCACAACTCTCCGCTCCGCCTTAAATACTGAATGAGGGATTAGACGGAGTTGGACATTTGATACCTGTGAGCTGTTTGTTTACATGACATAATGATTTAATGTTCATAACATAAATCCCAATTCAGCAATGAGATTCCATTCAATTCCAATCCAGAGAAATCAAACAAAAAAATCTGTGACCTTGAATAATATCTTAAAATGCATTTTTTGGCTGTCATGTTTATTCTGGAGAGCACAAAGGGCAGAGCACGACACTGAATGTGCTGTTTGTTACATTTAGTCACCCGGAAGTCACACTTCAGAATATCAATATAAAATCTGTATAAAACACCTTACAGGAGGATAAGTTCAGAAAACAGGTTATCACTTTGGAACCAAAGACAAGGAAATTACAACTCTGTAGTTAAAGTTATAGATAGTGACAGTTAAAGATTTTTAATTCCTCAGTGAGCTGATGTGATTTACTTGTTCATCAGGTTACACCTGTGCTCTGCAGAAAGACATCCTCTACCAGGGACGGATGTTTGTCTCCGACCACTGGATCTGCTTCCACTCTAAGGTGTTTGGCAAAGACATAAAGGTACTGGACTGAACCTGGACTGAACTGGGACAGACTGGGACTGAACCTGGACTGAACTGGGACAGACTGGGACTGAACCTGGACCTGAATTGGGACTGAACTGGGACAGAATGGGACTAAACGTGGACCTGAACTGGGACAGACTGGGACTGAACCTGGACCTGAATTGGGACTGAACTGGGACAGACTGGGACTGAACGTGGACCTGAATTGGGACAGAACTGGGACAGACTGGGACTGAACCTGGACTGAACTGGGACAGACTGGGACTAAACGTGGACCTGAATTGGGACTGAACTGGGACAGACTGGGACTGAACGTGGACCTGAATTGGGACTGAACTGGGACAGACTGGGACTGAACGTGGACCTGAATTGGGACAGACTGGGACTGAACCTGGACCTGAATTGGGACTGAACTGGGACAGACTGGAACTGAACCTGGACTGAACTGGGACAGACTGGGACAGACTGGGACTGAACTGGACCTGAACTGGGACAGACTGGGACTGAACCTGGACCTGAATTGGGACTGAACTGGGACAGACTGGGACTGAACGTGGACCTGAATTGGGACAGAACTGGGACAGACTGGGACTGAACCTGGACTGAACTGGGACAGACTGGGACTGAACTGGACCTGAATTGGGACTGAACTGGGACAGACTGGAACTGAACTGGGACAGACTGGAACTGAACCTGGACTGAACTGGGACAGACTGGGACTGAACTGGGACTGAACTGGGACAGACTGGGACTGAACCTGGACCTGAACTGGGACAGAACTGGGACAGAGTGGGACTGAACCTGGACTGAACTGGGACAGACTGGGACTGAACCTGGACCTGAATTGGGACAGAGCTGGGACAGACTGGGACTAAACCTGGACTGAACTGGGACAGACTGGGACTAAACGTGGACCTGAACTGGGACAGACTGGAACTGAACCTGGACTGAACTGGGACTGAACTGGGACAGACTGGGACTAAACGTGGACCTGAATTGGGACTGAACTGGGACAGACTGGAACTGAACTGGGACAGACTGGAACTGAACCTGGACTGAACTGGGACAGACTGGGACTGAACTGGGACTGAACTGGGACAGACTGGGACTGAACCTGGACCTGAATTGGGACAGACTGGGACTGAACCTGGACCTGAATTGGGACTGAACTGGGACAGACTGGAACTGAACCTGGACTGAACCTGGACCTGAATTGGGACTGAACTGGGACAGACTGGAACTGAACCTGGACTGAACTGGGACAGACTGGGACAGACTGGGACTGAACTGGACCTGAACTGGGACAGACTGGGACTGAACCTGGACCTGAATTGGGACTGAACTGGGACAGACTGGGACTGAACGTGGACCTGAATTGGGACAGAACTGGGACAGACTGGGACTGAACCTGGACTGAACTGGGACAGACTGGGACTAAACGTGGACCTGAATTGGGACTGAACTGGGACAGACTGGGACTGAACTGGGACAGACTGGAACTGAACTGGGACAGACTGGAACTGAACCTGGACCTGAACTGGGACAAAACTGGGACAGACTGGGACTGAACTGGACCTGAACTGGGACAGAACTGGGACAGAGTGGGACTGAACCTGGACCTGAACTGGGACTGAACTGGGACAGACTGGGACTGAACTGGACCTGAACTGGGACAGAACTGGAACTGAACCTGGACTGAACTGGGACTGAACTGGGACAGAGTGGGACTGAACTGGACCTGAACTGGGACAGAACTGGGACAGAGTGGGAGGGGTTTTATGTTTGCAGTCTAAATCTCTTCCTTCTCAAATGTCTTCGGTGCCAAGTCCTCCGACTTTCTCTCTTTCATCTCTTGTTTCCATCTCGGTGTCTGAGACTTTGACATGAACTGGTGTGATGTAATCAGGCTGGATGTGCACGCTGGTTTAAATGATAAAAATTACCTGAAGCGGCTTCACAGAAAACTTTGACGGGCACAACAAACAGGAACCATGAATTTTAATAAATTCTATTTTATATCATCTTTTTGAAACTTAACAAAAAAGATTAATTAAACATTCAACTAAAATGTCCTCAGCAGTTCCAGATATATCTTTGTTGATTATTCTGGTAAAAAACTATATACATCAAATATAAATGTGATAGTTGTTGGTTTGGAAACTAAATTGTTGCTGATCTGCATCTAAGAGTGATGAATAGTCATGTTATTGTGAGATGCAGCTGGAGTCTTTGCTGCTTTGTTTTTCCAATCCTCCTGTTTTTTCAATGAACGGTCCAGTAAAGAAATAAGGAATTCCTCTCCAGAGTTTTCCGTACAGCTCACCACAACACCACCAAAGCAGTCGTCCTGTTGGTTTTTTTAATGAACTGTCTCAGTCTGGTCTGCATGAAGAGGTAGTTTGACCAGGACTCAGCTGTTGTTCATCCTGGTGTTTGTCCGCCCCAGATTGCCATCCCAGTGGTGTCCGTAACACACATCAAGAAGACCAAAACTGCCATCCTGGTGCCAAATGCTCTGGTAGTCGCCACCGCAAACGACCGGGTGAGACAGAGGACTCATCGTTTCCTCTCAGCAGGACTTTTATCTGGGTTCCGGGGAAAACCTTGAGGTTTTGCTGTAAACACCCAAACTGCTGTGTTTTTCGTTGCAGTACATGTTTGTGTCCCTCCTGTCCCGAGACAACACCTACAAGTTCCTGATGTCCGTCTGTCTCCATCTGGAGGTAGGACAGGACACAGGACACATTAGACAGACGTCCACGACCAGCCCTAAATTCAGTGTTTCCCTTTAACTTAAGTTTCAAATATAATGCAAAAAAAAATTCTTAATGGAGTTTACCTCAAAAGACTGTTTGATACTTTACAAAGAAGCAGTTGTTCCTTATTTATCACATACTGACACGTGTTGGTTTGTTTTCAGAAGAGTCCATGCAGCAGCCCCATCCCGTCCTCAGCAGAGAACAGCTTCAGGGGTCAGAGGTCACCACGAACGCCTCGCTTCCCTCGATGTGTGAGTCTCATCTGAACTGTGAACACGTCACCAGTTTGACAACACGACTGCATATTTGTATTTGTCGCCCACGTTCATAGACGGTTTGTGTGAAGACTTGTGGGCTTGTTGAGGTTGAGGAGTTGTGTGGAGGCTCAGATTTAGCGACCGTACCGTTTTTGTGTCTATGCAGCATTTTCCAGGTGACTTCATCGACCTGGATGGCACAGTGAGGCAGAGGAGGCAGGAGATGGAGGAGAGCAGCAGCTCTGACTCCCCGATCCCCGAATACGAGAAGTTAGCAGGTACCAACCAGCCGGAAGCTCGTCTTTATTCCACTTTACTTCCTGCCTCTGTTTCCTTCGGCTCTTCCACCTCTCATGAGCTGACATCCCAGTTAAAGGATGAGAGACACACAGAAGGATTTAAGTCCAAACTGTAGTTATCAGAACCAGAACAAAGCCGGGTATTGAAAGCCCACCTGTTCATCTCCGCAGAGTTCCCCGTCCCTCCGTACCTGGATGTGTTGAAGCGCTCGGACAGGCCGCCGCCCCCTGAACGTCCAGACCATCAACAGAGAGTCAAGAACCAGCAGAACCAGCAGAGCTCAGACCACAAACAGCACAAGGCAAATCCTCCAGGTACACAACGGGCCCCGGGGACGGACGTGTTCTGTCTCTTTGTTGTTGTTTCTGAGTTATTGATATTTTTAGGTTGGAGGAAAAAGACCTGATCCTGTTAGAGGCGTATTGTGTTTCACCACCACACCATTTCCCAGTGTGACATCATTTCCTGTTTCCTGTTTCCAGGCTCACAGGTGGTGATTGACAGCCGGCCAATGAAAACAGTTTCTCTCAACACTCTGCTGTTTGTCTACCTGTTTCTGTAAGTTTACTGCCATTCATTAATTCATTCAGGCCACACTTAGACACAGATGAAGTTATTTGTTTGTATCTAAAAACTTGATGTGATTGTGTGTGTGTGTCCTCAGGGTGTGTGTCCTGGTCCTGTCTTCCTGTTTTCTGGCTTTTAAAATCATCTTGTTGGAACAGATGCTGGCGACGCTCAGCTCCGTCACGGAGTCCACTCATAAAGAGTGAGCTGACAGACGGAGACACTGAGTTCATCCACGTCCTGAAAACTTCCACATTTAACACTGACAGGGACAGAAGATCAGAGCTATTATTCATGTTTTCACCTTTTCAGATATTCACAACTTTAAAAGTTACTGCAAAATGTTCACTATGTAGGAAAAGAAGAGATAAGATAGGATTGGATGAAGTGAGATAAATAGGATTAGATGTAATAAAATAAAAGGAGCTGCGATGAGAAGATGAGATAACGTGTCACGCCTGGCTTTGTTTTCCAGCCATGACCTCCTGAGATCAGGTTCTGACGCTGAGTTTTTCTCTGAAATTCTGACCATCAACCTGATGAAGCTGGAGAAGGTCAGTCCGTGTCTTCAGTCTAAATTCTATACATTAACATCTTAACTGACATTAATGTTGTAGCTGGTTGTTTAATGGTTAATAATTTGTTATAAGGGTTTGATAAAATGATTTCATATTTTCTATTAAACATCTTCTACAGGACAATATTTGCCTGTGAGTTTTAATGTGGGAAAAAACACAAGTAAAGAGCACATACCTCAGATTTGTGTTGAGTAAAATACGTAAATGTTTACTTGTGTTCACTGTCTGTAAAGTTTGTGCTTCTTCAACACGTAAAACCACCAACAGTAAAGTTTCCAGAGAGCCGAGTGAAACCGGACGCTCGCTGGTCTTAATCAAACATTTATAGTCAGCGATCTGGCCGTCAGCTGTAAGAGGAGCTGGCTTCCCTCCATCGCTCCGAGAATCGGACACCCAAACATTTTAAAATAAAATACAGTTTCATCAGGAGAAACCGATCACAGCTCAGAGCTGGATCAATTAACGCCCTGCGAAAAGGACCTGACCACAAGATCTGAATATTTCTGTCATTTTATTTAAAAATGGTCACATTTCCAACCTTAATATTTATTTATCTATTTTGATTTTAAATTCAATCATCCTCAAACGTTTTGTGTCTGTTTAAGGTTGGCAGTAAACTCTCCCATGCCTTGCTGCTCTTTTTCATTTTTCCCTTTTTGTACAGCTCTTTCAATGTTAAAAGGATTCAGTAATATCACTTTGAACAGAATGAAGCTTGTTGTTTCAGTGCAGTTTCTTAGTTTCCAGATAATGAGCCCTTTGAGAGCTGAAATAAGCATATTAGCTGATTTAAATCACACAGACTGTAATTAGACATCTTAAATATCACGTTTTAAAGTGCAGACTTGACTGTTCCACTCACATCACGTTTAACTCTTCAGGTACAGAAGACTCTGCAGAGGCTGATGGACGAAGCTGCCTGAAGCTGCAGGAAGTGACCCCACCTGACCCGAAGCCTGCAGGCAGTTCAGACCAGGTCGGGTCCAGTCAGATTTCTGCCTTCTAATTAGAAACCAGAGTAGATGACGTTCATATGTAGATTATTATAGCAGACACTGAAAATGATAGAACATGGTGGTTTAATAAACATACTGTAAAATACTGCTGAAGAGAAACTGAAGACCACTCACCTGTGACCACGCCCAGTGATGATGTCATGATGTCCTGACACGCCTCCAGAGTGCATGTCTGCATCACTGCAGCACCGTGAGCTGTGGAGGTGGACTTCAGATTTCTCTCTCTGGGGATGGAAACAGACTTTCTCAGCGGTGGTTGTCTTTTGGCTTCAGCTGCTTTCTGGTACTGTAGTCTGTGGAGATCCAGGTTCTCAGTGCTGGATCTGTCTTCTGTCTTTTGAATGGTTTCGCTCTGACACAGGAAACACTTGTCTGTCCTCATGAGGACATTCAGGGCTGAAATCCAGCAGGATGCAGATCCTCCTCAGACCCTGACGGGGTTTTCCTTTAGTTACCTCACGCTGCGTTAAACATGACAGAAATGTCAATGACTTTTATCTGAAGTAGCAGATTTTGAATTATTCTGATGGCTGATGGAGAAAAAAGATATTTTCACCCTCTGACTCTTTACGGACTCTGTGTTGTTTTTGATTTAACCTCCAGATGGAGCCAAAGAAAAGAGTTTACACTTCGATCACACATTTACACACGTGAAGCTGATTCTGGTTCTAGACTGTTACAGAAACAAACATTACTGTGATTCTGTGAATATTCTGCTCATACACAGATTTAATGATGTCATCTTATTTTCCTCTGTTCAGGAATAAAGTTTTATTTTTGCTGTAATGATTCTTTGCGTTTTCTGCCTCTGTCTTTTTGTCACATCCCCAGCTGTAAGCCTTTTAAATGTGTTTCACTTGTTTCAGAAGTTACTCCTGATTATTTAAAGCTCCATTCAGGTCACGTGGGAGTTTCTGGATGTTTATTATTTCAAACTCACATTTAGATAGAAAGGAATCAGGAACGCTCTGGTCCTGAGCTGGTATGTTGTTATCAAACTTTCTTTTCTTTAAGAGCTGATTCTGTCTGGGAAAACACAGTAAAGATGATTAAAAGAAAACAAGGAACGATGATGAAATTTCACAGCCATGTTTGTTAACTAGAAACAGAAGCAGAGCGGATGAACAGTTTACTGATTGAGTTCTTGTAATTCTACCCATGATGCATCAGTGGGGGGTTTTTTAAGGCAACTGACTGTCAACAGACAAACATGGCTGAAGCTGCAGGAAGCTCTGACCGACAGCAGTGAGTTTATTTTCTGTTTATTGTACTGGAAACAGAGCCTGTAATTTAAATCACTTAAAACAGTGCTGCACCTCGAGGTGCACAAAGACTCTTTACAAAGAGTCAGAGGGTGAAAATCTAAGTTTTAACCTTAAACTTACAAAAAAAATTAAAAAATAAACAAATACAAGTTAAAGTGTACAATATGATAGAGTTATATCTTGAAACTCGCCTGTACATCTAAATGTTATAGCAACAAAGGAGACCAAGAAATTCTTTTTTTTTTCAATAATATTTCAATATTTCAATAATCCATCTGTCTAAACAAACTACCAGTGATTTTTATTAGCTGAGTGAATTTTTTTGAAAACTTTCTTCCCCAAAGAAAATAATCAATTGCCACTTGTGCATAATTGTTTATGAAAATGAAAAAAAAAAAGTTAATCCCTGCAGGTCTCTGAAATAATAAATATTAACATTAAATGTCCTTCACAATATTCTCTTGCCTTGTTATTGTTATTTCTGCATTCACCAAACTAACTTAGTTCTCAAAAGCCTGAAGTGACATCATCAAAAAGGAAGCGATTTCAGCACTGACCTTCTCCTTCCTGTCAGATTTCCTCCAAAATGTTTTCCACCCGACATCCCATAATCCCTAGACTGTATGTGCTGCCATGGAAACAGTACATGAAGAACCGGAAACTCCTGATGAAGGTCAGAAAACAAACACACCTCAGCTGTCACGTTACTGGTTAAACTCAACCTCCTGTAAGGATCCTGACTCCCCAGGGGCCCTCAGGTTAAGGGCCTCAGGATTGGTGATGAACAGGGAGAGTTCAGGGTTAGTCAGTGTCTTGGTGTGTGTGTGTCAGAACGTGGCCCTGGAAGAGTCTTTGTGTCTTTGTGGACAGGAGCATTTCTGTCACAGCCATTCGCTGCTCTTCATCCTCCTCCTTCTCTGTTCCTCAGGCAGGACTGACTGCTCATCATAACTCCTCCCACTTGTCCAGGTGAAACACCTCAGATGCTGATGCTGCGTTCAGGTCATGTCAGAAAGCTGGGAGATGAGCCCTTCAGATGTTGTTACTCTGTTCTCCTGCAGGTCCGACTGCTCAGTGCTGACGACCAGGTGGCTCTACCAAACCTGAAGACCCAAGGACTCTCTGACATCTGCTTTGCTCATCCTCCATCTTTGATAGATGATGTCTCGAGTCAAGTCACTTTAAAACAAGTATCAGTTAATGCCACGTCTCCAAACTTTGATGGCCCAACGAAAGGAAACAAGTCGTCATCTGGAGCAAATCTGCAGGTTGACAGAGAAATCATATGAGCAGGAAACCAGAAACCAAAAACTTCCTCCAACTGTTACTGTGGCCCTTCACTTCCTTTTTTCTACAGGAAGTCCATAGATCATACAATCTTACAAACACACAATGAAAAACAAAACATATCTAATTGTATATCCAGTGTGTTATTTCTAGTTGTGATGGATACTGTTAATATGCCCACCCCACAAATGTATGTTCCTTACAAATGAGGCACCATTTAAAAGGCAAATAAACAGGCTTTCCAACAGTGTGAGATTTATTCCTGAGCATTGTGTTAACACAGAAATAATCTGCCAAACAAACATTTCCTTACTTTTTATGTGACTAACTGAGGGCGTGGCCAGCAGGGGGCGCCGGTGGATGACGTCACAGCAGACGGCCGTTGGATGTTAAGCAGGTCTTTTACTTGAATGTCGGACATTAAAGTGGACTTTTGTTTGGTTAGCTGATACTTGGACTCGGGGGGGGGGGGGGGTGTTCTGTTGTTTTTATTTCTGAGTTTTGGTGAAATTCTACTTTCCTCGGCGTGTTAGCGCCAATTAGCCGTTAGCTGACTTAACTCTGCCTGTTCGCTTAGCTGTCTCATTAGCAGCTGTGCTAACGATGCTGTTAATGCTAGCGGAGCTTTTATATCCTTAAACCGCCACTTCCTGATCCCTAAGCCCCGCCCCCTCCTCTACCTGCCCTTTTTTTCACTGCCAACATGGCGACAGGTGGAATTAAAGATGGCTTACATCAAACCTGATGTTCTGGCGGATAACAACAATGTCTTCGTGGCAGATGAACCGAGGATCATGCTGATTGGAAAAAGAAAACGTCTTGGAAAGTCATCACCCAAAAAACTAACTACACATTTTAAAAAGTCAGCCCAGACAGGAAAGGTGAGACTGACACAAAACACAAAACACTTTGTTCTCCTGCACCGAATGTTCTGCTCTTCGTGGTTGGGCTAAAAAAGGAGACATCTGATTATAAACTTCTTTAAAAGTGTTGCTCTTTTTTGTCTTTATGACCCAAACTTTATTTCATGATGATGATGTCACACACAAAATGTGATCTGGACCAAAGTGAAACTGTTCCGACTGCAGTTATTGTCCAGTGTTTTGCTTCAGCATCAAGAACTTTGTCAGAGAAAGCAGCTGTTGTTCCCTATGTTAATGATGCCACACACACACACACACACAGGCCTCCCTACGTGTCTAGGCCTTTGTGTACACGTCTCAGTGTGTCACCAGCAGCGTGTTTTTATTTATGTATTGTGTAACGTGTTACTGCTGGACACAGAGCGCACAGGTGATGGTGAATCTTATTAAAACTGTCTGAGCTCTTTCGGTTCTTCTCTCCTCGGTGATGCTCCAGGATGCGTAACGGACACCGATCCATGTGCTCCTCCTCATCCTCCTCCTCATCCTCCTCCTCCGCCGACACGCTGGGATGTCTCGAGGGTCCAGAGAGAGAGAGAGAGATGACAATAACCCGTTTGAGTCGCCATCTGAGGGGACGACACCCGCCAACTCGTGGATGGAGGGGAGAGAGCCGGTGTCCGTTACGCGCACTCCACACGCCGCGTCCTGAAGCAAACAGCAGGCAAAGTGTGGCAGAGGAGCAGATGACTGTTTGTCATCTGTGAATGTTGTGTGGCTGCAGGTGTGTGAGGTGTGTGCTGAATGCTGCGGGGCCTGGACGTCCGTGTGGTTTTGGAGCACGTAGACTTTAACGCACCGGAGACTCTTTGAGCAGTTTGACCATCTGCCTTCCTGGGGGGGACCATGTCGGGACAGAAGCCCTCTCTGAGGACCGGCGGCCGCTTCCAGGTGGATGTGGTGTCAGAATCCGCAGCCCCGACCCCGGCTCCTGTCCAGGCCCCCGCCGAGGGTCGGTTCAGGATGGTGGGGTTCACGGATTCGGACATCGGCCCCCCGCCTGATGTTTTCCACGAGCCGGACACGGCGAAGAGCGACTCGGTCAGCCTCCACTCCACGGGCACGGGACAGACCCACATCTCCGACTCCCACTCCAACACCTACTACATGAGGACCTTCGGACACAACACCATCGACGCGGTGCCAAACATCGAGTTCTACCGGCAGACCGCGGCGCCTTTAGCGGAGAAGATGACCAGACCGTCGCTGTCGGAGCTGCACGATGAGCTGGATAAAGTAACGACCCTTAAACACTTTTTAATCTATCTAATATACACTCAGAACAAAATAACTCTAGGTATCAGAATCAAGTAGGATTAATGACAGAATCTACAGCACAATTTTACAGCGTTAATGGTAAAATCCCGACTTCAGAATTATACTAATTATTATATATAACGTCTCCTTTGAACACCACAGTGACAGGGAAATAACATGACATCCAGCTGCTGTGGTTGATCTCATTTCCTCCCTGACCACATGACAGAAGTCAGGTGACTCCGGTACACTGACAACATTCCCTTCTCTCCCACCTGAGTGGGCTCAGTGACATCACTGGAGACATGACCCCCAACACACACATCACAATGCAGCCTCACAGGACCACGCAGGCATCCCTGGCCGGGCTCCCACTCCTCCCATTCAACAAGGTGGCCGGAACATAGGCAGACATTGTACATCAACAGTTAATGTATTCACGAAGCAAGACGCTGGATGACGTCTGACATTTGCTCTTGTTACCTCAAAGTGTTGACTCACATAGTTGATAAACTACATTGTAGATGGAAGACGTCACAAAACCTTTTAAAGAATCGTCTGACACCTCTCACTGAGGTCTCAGCCCTGACACGTATATCAGAGTCCTGAGCTAAATTCCATCAAAGATCAAGTATGTCCTCATTAAATTTCTTAAAAAGAATTAATTGATGGAAATTTGGCCTCCCCAATAGAGCCAACGTGTAAGAAATAAACTAGTTTTAACCTAAAATTCATTAATTTCATGAACAATTCAACTAATCAAACTCTGGTTTGTAAGCTGCAGTTTGGAAGCCTTCAGTTTGTAATTGTAATTGCTTTTTCTCACAGCAGCCCCGCCCCCTAACACCTACCCTCCATCTAAATGGAGCATCATTTTAAAAAAATGAACATCATGTTGTATTTCAGACTGAGACCATAAACTCATCAGGGAGGAGGAGGGACATTTTCCCATAGACTTCAATATAGTCTGACTTCTACAGCCAGTGGAGTCGACGTCCACTTTTACTGCGGTTTAAGTTGAACTCGTGACACACAGCAGGTAACTGTCCCTGACCTATTACCACCTTTCCTTTTATTCACTCCTTTCTGTCTCGTCTGTGATTGGTTGTCAGGAGCCATTAGAAGACGGTCTGGTCAATGGGGAGGAGCCATCTGCAGCTGAGGAGGCGAGGGCGTTGGCAGCGAAAGAGGCGAAAGGAGGAACTGTGAAGTTTGGTTGGGTGAAAGGCGTCTTGGTCAGTGTTACGTACATGGAGAAAGATTAAAACAACAAATACAGTTTTTATCAACACAAAATTAACTGTGTGTGTTGCAGATCCGCTGCATGCTGAATATCTGGGGTGTGATGCTCTTCATCAGAATGTCTTGGATCGTCGGGCAGGCTGGAATCGGTAGGTTCAGATCAATCTAACAACACTGGCATTAGAGGACGAGTCAAATCAAATCAGATTTATTTGTATAGCGCCAAATCATAACAAAGTTTCATCAAGGCCCTTTACACAGAGAGCAGGTCTGGACCAAACTCTTTATAAAATGATTTAAAGAGACTCAACAGATCCCCGATGAGCAGGAAAACTTCCTTTAAGAGGCAGAAACCTCGAGCAGAACCAGGCTGAGGCTGGTTGGGTTGAGAGTGGGAGAGAGAGAAGCATGGGGGGGTGTAGTGTAGGGGGAGAATGAGAGCAGGCGAGGGGCATATTCAAAACATTTGTAGGCAGAAAGTTCATGGAGATGGTGCTGGATGGAATTCAGGCAGCAGGAACATGGGATGGAGATGAGCCATCACCTGCCAGCCTCCTTTGGCACGCCCACTGCCTTCAGACCAGCCAATCAGACAACAGCGTTCCTCAGTTAGATGGAACAAGCTCAATGTTATTCCCTCAACAAGAGGGACGGAGAGACGAGGACTGACATGACAGATGAAGTTAACATCTCCAGTTCCTCTACAGACCACTACAGTCCGCCAACAGTGAGTCAGTCCCACAGACTCTCACGAACCGGACATAAACGATGAAGTCTCACTTCATCGCTTCTAAGAAACCTCTGGGTGACTTAAGAAAACCTGCATCCATCTTTATTTACAGTCTGATTTACTCCAGTGCTCATTACAGATGAAACTGCAGCTGAGAAGAGTTCCTAACAAATACACCAAGAATGATGAAAGATTAAATTATTAGTGCTGAGAGCCTCAGACAGAGGGGGGAGTCACAAGTGTTGAATTAGAATTCTGGTCTTTTTCTATGGAATGTGTTAAAATGAGAAAAAATATAGAAAAACTCCAACTGTGAGCTATTAAATATACTTAGACTGGTAAATATGAACAATAGTGGTGTGATAGTTTTTTAACCTGAGTCAGGTGGCCAAGTCGAAACAAGGTTAGTTATCTATTTGTTCTTGTGATGGAGCTTGTGTCGTCATTCTTCTCACGTGTCCATGTGAAACAGGACTTACCATTGCGATCATTCTGATGGCCACTCTGGTCACCACCATCACCGGTCTGTCCACCTCCGCTATCGCCACCAACGGCTTCGTACGAGGAGGTGAGGCAGCACCTGTGCATGAGCCTAAACCCTCTCCGAGTCTTTAGTGCCTGTTGATGACTGTAACTGTGGCTGTCTCCTTCATCCAGGGGGGGCCTACTACCTGATCTCCAGGAGTCTGGGGCCGGAGTTCGGAGGCTCCATCGGCCTGATCTTTGCCTTTGCCAATGCCGTGGCGGTGGCCATGTACGTCGTGGGCTTCGCTGAGACAGTCGTCGAGATGCTTAGCGTGAGGATTCCTCTGGTGCATCTGACTCTGTCTATGGTGAATCTGCCGTGATTCTGATACTGATCCTGTTCCTGCTCTGTCGGTTGCAGGATGTTGACGCCCTGATGACAGATGAACTGAATGACATTCGTATTGTCGGGACTCTGACTGTCATCCTGCTGCTTGGAATCTCTGTGGCCGGGATGGAGTGGGAGGCCAAGGTAGGACTCGTGCTGGTACAGACCTACAGAACAAGAAGCAACCTGATGACATCATCTGATCTAAAAAAAAAACCAACAAACCCGAGTCAGGGCTTATCATTTATATAAAATAACCACGCCCACCACGTCCTTCCTGTTTCTCAGGCTCAGATTGTCCTTCTGATCATTTTGCTGGGAGCCATCGCTAACTACTTCATAGGAACCTTCATGCCAGTCGAGAGCAAAGAGCCCAAAGGATTCTTCGGCTACCACAGTCAGTCAAAGATTCTTCCCTTCTCTTGTTTTGGTTCCAAATTTGTCAGAATCCAAATTAAAGTCCTGCTGACTTCATCCTCTGTGCAGCGGCCATCTTCTTAGAGAACCTGGGTCCAGACTTCAGGGAGGAGGAGACATTCTTCTCTGTGTTCGCCATTTTTTTCCCAGCAGCCACTGGGATCCTGGCTGGAGCCAACATCTCTGGAGACCTCACAGTGAGTTCAGGCTGGAGCTTGAGTTTCCATTTGTGCGTTTTGTGTGTTGATGGTGGATTACTCTCAGGTTTAAGTCTTGTTTCAGAGGTGTAGATGGTCATGACTCCTCCCACCTGTTACCTTGACTGTCTCTGATTGGTTAGAATGGGAACATCTGCTGTGTTGCTGGACTGTTCAGTGGCATTAGAAAAAAGTTACCAACTGTTTTGTATTTCAGGACCCTCAGGTAGCGATTCCTAAAGGAACGCTGCTGGCCATCCTCATCACAGGACTCACTTATGTGGGCGTGGCCATCTCTACAGGTAAGTGTTATGACCTCAGATGGTCCGTCGATGACCAGAATGTGACACGTAGTGTTATTTTGTTCTCCTCTGGCAGGCGCATGCATCGTCAGAGATGCAACCGGCGACCACAACGACACGGTGAGCGACACGGTGAACTGCACCGACGCCGCCTGCACGCTCGGCTATGACTTCTCCATCTGCAAGGAGGGCGGCTGCCAGTTCGGCCTGATGAACGACTTCCAGGTGACGGATACACTCGGGGTCGGACTGAGGGGTGTTGAACTATCACACACGCAACTGTGTGTTTTTTCTATTGTCCTTTCAGTACCAAGTTATGATAAACGATTTATTATAATTTATTCTCTGTTTTCAGCTTTTTTAATGAAAACTTTAAACTGAATATCATGAATTCATTATGTTGTATATGCTGCTATTGCCTGTTAATACCTAAATAATAATTTTATTTCATCGACATGAGGTTCATAAAGAATGACGGATAACTGGTTGTTTAACAGCAGTGTGAGTCATGCCAACTCCTGCTGTGTGTGTGTGAGTGTGTGTGCGCTGTTCCCAAACAAAGTGCAGCAGTGATAATAGTGACTGTTGTTTTGAGTCACAAGGTTCTGGCTGGTTGGAGTCAGAGCTGAATAGAGAGCATTGACAACATCCACCTACACACAGACACACACACACACACAGTGACACTGATATTGCTGCTCTGTCTCGTGTGTTCTGGTTTTATTTTCACTCCTTTTTAAGTGGCTCTGTCAATAATAATCAAATGTAAAGTTAAAGCAGATGAGTAACTCGCTCGCTGCTGTTTCCTCAGAAATGTTGCTGATGAACTTTCTGCAGTACTAACAACTAACAGACGTCCTGTAACGGCAGTAGACATTGAGTTCTGATAGCCGGTGTCGTCCTTCATCAATGAGAAGAATGAAAGTTTACCTCAGAGAGATCAGTGAGTTTCTGAGTGAAAACCCCACACATGCAGCCTCAGTGGATCCCTAAATACTCTTTATTTGACCCAATAAAAATCGAATTCTAATGCTAACAATGTACAGATTTACTATTGCAGATTAAAGTGAGTGTATAAAAGGCTCAACAATCTGCTGAAGAACCTGAGAATTCACAAAGTGGCATCATCAACACAAACCAAAGTCCTTGAGTTCAAAGCTGCTGCTCTGTTTTTTCTGCTCCCTGCTTCCAAATTTAAATGAGTCAAATTTGTTGTGTACAAAGCCAACATGGATTGTAGTTGTGAACCTAAAGAATCTGATTGTGTGCTTGTTATGTTGTCCAGGTGATGAGTCTGGTGTCGGGCTTCGGTCCTCTGATCACCGCAGGGATTTTTTCAGCCACTCTGTCTTCAGCTCTGGCCTCGTTGGTCAGTGCGCCCAAAGTCTTCCAGGTCAGAAAGCAGGCAGTTTTCTTTCATCTTATTCTTCAGAAGAACTCACAGCAACACAAAAATACACCTTCTAATCTTAACGAAAGTTACGAATGTAACTACGGTTCTATGAATCCCGAATGACCGCCAGAGGCGGTGCTTTAAGCACTGAATATTCCCCTTCGCGCATGCGCAGTTCGAGTATGTATACCAACAAATCACCTGTGACCTCTGGGTGACCCGTGGGAGACCATATCTTCCGGTATCACAAGGATTCTGAGTGACAGAGAGCTCTGGCGGTCATTCGGGATTCATAGAACCGTAGTTACATTCGTAACTATCGTTCTATTTCATCCCTGCTGACCGCCAGAGGCGGTGCTTTAAGCACTGAATGACTCATACCAGCAAGGTCACGAAGAATCCGGAGTACGAACCTTCAGTGTGAAGAGGTAGTGGACTCCAGCCGCAGGACCACAGCTAATGGATGGTCAGTGGCCACATTCACTCTGTAGAACCTGGAGAAAGTGTCCGGCGATGCCCATGAAGCCGCGGCACAAATGTCCTCCAGGGACACTCCCCTCAGGGCAGCCCATGATGTAGCAACACTCCTGGTAGAGTGGCACTGCACACCAGATGGCAGGGGACGGTTACTTGCCCGATATGCATGGGCAATGACGTCGACAATCCAGTGGGACAGTGTTTGGAGACAGCGCAACCCTTGTTAGGACCACCATAACAGAGAAAGAGCTGGTCAGATCTCCTAATGCATGCAGTGGCTGCAATATAGGCCCTCAGGGCCCGCACTGGGCACAATAGTTCAGGTTTGTCCCCTCCGTCTCCTGGAGGAGGGTTGTACTGCGCAAGCCGAATAGGCTGGTTGAGGTGAGCACGGGACAGCACCTTAGGGAGGAATGCTGTGTTCGGCCACAGAGTAACCCCAGAGCCATCTGAGTTCCATCTTAAGCACGAGTCACTGACTGACAGAGCGTGCAGCTCACTGACACGCTTTGCAGAGGAAATGGCCAGGAGGAACGCAGTCTTGCAGGTAATCCACTTCAGCTCTGCTTGTGCCAAGGGTTCAATTGGTGGCTGGCGTAGTGCCACCAGCACTAGTGGAAGATCCCATGGTGGAATTCTCGGGACCCTCGGAGGATGTAATCTCTGAGCGCCCTTCAAGAAGAGGGACACCAGGCTGTGTCTCCCTACTGTGCTGTTGTCAACCTTTACATGTCGGCAGGATATTGCTGCCACGTACACTTTTAGCGTCGACGGAGAACGACCCTCATCCAGGAGGAACTGGAGGAAGTCAAGGACAGTTGGCATAGAGCAGCACACAGGGTTCTCATCACGACTCGTACACCAGTTGGAAAACAGTCTCCATCTATTCTCATACTGGAGACGAGTGGACGGGGCTTTGGCGTTCATTATGGTGTGTCTGACAGAGTCTGCACAGATGTTCAAAAGCGGCTCGGGCCCTCCAGCCACTAGACACACAGTCGGAGACGTCGTGGATTGGGGTGCCAGATGCGCCCCGCCAGTTGGGACAGGAGATCTCTCCTGTCGGGAAGGCGCCATGGCGGATCGCGACAGAGTCTGTGCAGCAGAGGGAACCAGCTCCTCCCTGGCCAGAAGGGGGCCACAAGCAGGATCCTGTGGAGTACCAGTCGAATCAGAGGAAGTGGAGGGAAGGCATACAAAAGGCCATCTGGCCAAGGGTGAGCCAGCGCGTCCTGGCCTAGAGGGCTTGTCATCTCGGCCAAGGAGAACCACAGAGGGCAGTGGGTTGACGCTTCTGAAGCGAAGAGGTCCACCTCCGCTTTGCCAAAGAGGTTCCAGATAGTGTGCACTACCTCTGGGTGGAGGCGCCACTCTCCTGCTGGCGGTTTCTAGCGGGAGAGAAAATCTGCCAGGCAGTTCTGCTCTCCCGGGAGGTACATTGATCGAAGGCTGATCAGGGGAGCCTTCGGGGAGCTGCCCATGTGAGGAGATCCTTCGTCACTTCCAGCAGCTGCGAAAACTTGGTCCCGCCCTGATGATTTATATGATACACAGCTGATGTGTTGTCTGCCCGTACGAGGACATGCTTGCCTCTTAGGTGTGGAAAGAAGTGTTTGAGAGCTAAGTGTACTGCCCGCAGCTCCAACACATTGATGTGTGCACCCCAGTCTCCCATGGGGCACTGCCCATGGGCTGCCCTGCTCTGCCACACTGCACCCCATCCAGAGGGGCAGGCATCTGTGGTGACAGTCTCCCTGCGAGACGGCACGCGGCCCATAGGAACACCCCTGAGCATGTAGGCCCTGTCTCTCCAAGGGGCCAAGGCGAGGGCAGCCTGCCGTGATACCCTGAGCTTGATACCCTGTTCAATGTCACCCCAATGAAAGATCTGGTCTGTAACGGCACCAGGCAACTCTTCTCCAAGTTCACCCTGATTCCGAGGCGGGACATGTGGGACAGGAGACGCGCTGTGTCTCGTGATGCCTGGGCCCGATACGGCGCACAGACAAGCCAGTCGTCCAAGTATGGAAGGACTTTCATGCCCTGAGACTGGAGATGCGCAAGGGCTGTGGCCATACACCTCGTGAACACCCTTGGGGAGAGGGAGAGCCCAAAGGGCAGCACCCTGAACTGCTAGTGGCGGCCTCGATAGGCGCAGCGAAGGAACTGCCGATGTTGCTGAGCGATGGGGACATGGAAGTAAGCGTCCTTGAGGTCGATGGATGTGAACCATTCGCCGTGTGATACTGTTTGCAGTACCTCTGCTATGGTCAGCATGTGGAAGGGTATGACTTTCATGAATCTGTTTAACCCTCTGAGGTCTAAGATCGGGTGAAAGCCCCCGGTCTTTTTTGTCACAAGGAAATAGGTTGAGTAGAACCCTCTGGGATGTGACAAAGGAGCCACAGCCTCGATGGCGCCTTTGGCCAGGAGGGCGGATAACTCCTGGTCCAGTGCGAGAGCTTTTGCCGGGTCGCTGATGGAGGTCATTCTAGCCCGGCCGGATGTGGGGGGCCGGCGGCGGAATTGAAGTTTGTACCCATGGGTCAAGGTGGTAACTACCCACGGGTCTGAAGCATGAGCAGCCCACTGTTGGAGCTGCTGATGAGAAAAGTACCCAACCGCCGGCCCCAAGGCCTCAGCGTCTGCCTCCCCGGGCTCTAGGAGCCCTAGCAGGGGGGCGAACGGGGTCTGGAGCACGAGGTTGTCTGGAGGGCAGGCGGGTGGAGTCTCGCAACTCCCTGGCCGGTCTCTGTGCGGGGCACTGGATATTATGGCGGCCAGTGGGGTGGGTTGGTGGAAATAAGCGTGTGTGAGAGGCAGCCAAGGGGCCCCTAGGCCTGCTGGCAGGGGGAGGCGTTCACCTGAGGCCTGCAAGCTGCTGCCTGGCCTGTCCGGCCTGGATGGTACGTTCTAGTGCCTCCTGCGCTTCCGGGCCAAGTAGCTGCCCTGGTTCCACCGGGAGGTTGCGCAGGGTTCTTCTAGCTGTCTCTGTCAGGTTTGACTGTGAAAGCCAAACCTGGCGACGAGCTTGAACCAGAATGGACATCATTCTTCCAATCTCTCTGGACATAAGGCCAGACGCCTCTAGTGAGGCATCACAAAGGGTGACAGAATCAGCAGTCACATTGCCCTCCTGTAGTGAAGCAGAGAGGGCCAACATGAGATGTGACATGGAGTTCTGCGTGCGAGAAGAAAAGAAGGAAACGAGCCTCAGGTGATACCGGAAGATATGGTCTCCCACGGGTCACCCAGAGGTCACAGGTGATTTGTTGGTATACATACTCGAACTGCGCATGCGCGAAGGGGAATATTCAGTGCTTAAAGCACCGCCTCTGGCGGTCAGCAGGGATGAAATAGAACTACAAACCAAGAATGTCACTTCAGCAGACTGACAGCAGCTTTCAGGTCAACAACGAACTTTGTCTGAAGACTGAAAACTTTGTCTGACTTTTGAACCAAAGTTGACAGAAAGTTTCTGAAAGAACTCAGAAAAACAATTAAGTGAGTAAGTTTATATTTTAAATCTACGACTACAATCAAATAATAAGATCCTACATGATTAGAGATTAAAAATCAGAGTAATGCAGAATCAACTTTAGTTCAATACAGACCTGTATTTAATCCTGATCCATCCATCCAGGTCCAAGTCCAAACAATCCAGACCTGCTCCTGATCGAATGGATGAAACCTGTTGTGATTGTGATTCTAGGCTCTGTGTAAAGACAACATCTATCCAGGGCTTGGTGTTTTTGCAAAGGGTTATGGGAAGAACAACGAGCCTCTCCGTGGTTATGTCCTGACCTTCTGCATTGGCCTCGCCTTCAT
This sequence comes from Echeneis naucrates, assembly GCF_900963305.1. Classification (NCBI taxonomy): domain Eukaryota; kingdom Metazoa; phylum Chordata; class Actinopteri; order Carangiformes; family Echeneidae; genus Echeneis; species Echeneis naucrates. Next base: position 23,666,522 of record NC_042519.1, on the reverse strand, counting down.
CCTCATTGGTAGGTGGCACAGCTTTACATTTTACCCTTAAATTGTTCTAATCTCTCAGCTGAAGTTTGTCCTGAATGTTGGATCTGCCCGTTGTTGCCTGCTAGCGGAGTTGAACATCATCGCTCCGATCATCTCCAACTTCTTCCTGGCCTCCTACGCTCTCATCAACTTCTCCGTCTTTCACGCCTCTTTGGCCAACTCTCCAGGTAAACTCCGTCCTCAGGTCTTTCGTTTCATATGAAGGTTTGATTATGTCACCTTTCCACACGTCACATGCAGGAGTCTCTGTGTTTTCTCATATGTAATGGGAAGTTTTTGTTTGAAGTTGGATTAGAAGGTTGAAAAAAACCAGTCAGTAAACAGGTAACTCACTGCCATCGATGGTTTTGGTCTGTTAATAATTGCTAAGAGGTTTCGTCGTACTGCTTCAGCTTCACCCCGTCTCTCACCACAGGGTGGCGTCCCAGCTTCAAATACTACAACATGTGGGTGTCCCTGGCGGGGGCCATCTTGTGCTGCGTCGTGATGTTTGTCATCAACTGGTGGGCAGCTCTGGTCACCCTGCTCATCGTCCTCGCTCTCTACATCTATGTCAGCTACAAGAAACCGGGTTAGAACTACATGTCCAGAGACGCACTTCCTTTGACGGTCACTAGATGGAAATTAAGTCTTTTATCTGCTGAGGAAGAAAACAAGAAAGCATTGGACTATGAATAAAATAAAATAACACACAAAACCTTTAGCAGCGTCCATTTTCCATGATGGGAAATGAATGTTTACAGGCTGCAACCCCTCACATTTATGAAGCTGTTGTGAGCTCGCAGTTGATGGCAGTTTCACTATAAACCTCACAGATTACACTGGTTGGTTGTGTTTTGTTGAACTTTGAAATCATTCTTCATTTTCAATTAGTCTTTGTTTTTCTGGAGATGCATAGATCTAAATTTGAGGCCAAAAGGAGAAGGTTTGGGGCTGAAAGGTGTTTCATTCTTCATGAATGAATAGAGATTACAGAGAGGTCTGTTTTTACTGTGCGATGTTTTTACCTTAAAGATCTCTGTGTGCTGTTTTCCTGTAGATGTGAACTGGGGCTCGTCCACTCAGGCTCTGATGTACAACCAGGCTCTGACTCACTGTCTGAACCTCACGGGGGTCGAGGACCATGTGAAAAACTTCAGGTCAGCTGGTTGGTTTGATTCTGGGACGACCTGCTTCAGATTCTTGATGTAGAAACTTGAAATGAGCCTCAGATGGTTTCAGATGGATCCGTTCTAGTGTTAAAGCATGTCCTTGAATCACAGCCTTACGGAAAAGGAAGTGGTCCTGGTGTGTAATGTCTGAGGCACTGATTCCGCTGCATGTTTCCAGGCCGCAGTGTTTGGTGCTGACTGGTTATCCGAACTCTCGTCCCGCTCTGCTTCATCTGGTTCATTCTTTCACCAAGAACATCGGCCTCATGGTCTGCGGTCACATCAAGACCGTACGTCCAGATGAGCAGATAGCATTATGTCAGGAAAATTTTTCTGCTGATGTCTGATTCATCCCCTCATCCTCGTTGTCCTCCAGTCGTCCCGGCGGCCCAACTTTAAGGAGCTGTCCCAGGATCACGCCCGCTGTCAGCGCTGGCTCAACGAAAAACGGATCAAGGCCTTTTACACTCCAGTTTTCTCTGACAACCTGAGGCACGGCTCCCAGTTCCTCCTGCAGGTAGGATCCTCTTCAGGAGCTTCCAGCTGGTAAAAGCTCAATGATCCACGAGCCCTTTACTTTTTAACCACTCATTTCAAAGTTTCAAAGTATTCAGAGCTCCTGCCTGTTAAAGTACATTTTTCGATCAAGTTTATTTTATGCTCTACATCTTCTGTCCATCTTTCATCACGTTCTCTATTCTTTTGATCATGTGAATCAGTTTTATTAAATCACCAGTGACTCCACCTGATTCAAACAGACAAACAAAATAACAAACATTTCTCTCTCTCCAGTCTGTTGGTTTGGGCCGCCTGAAGCCCAACACGCTGGTCATGGGATTCAAGAAGAACTGGAGTGATGGAGACATGAGAGATGTGGAGATTTACATCAACACTATACAGTAAGGAAGGACACTTTAAACAGAAACATGAGCATTCACAATGAAACACAAAGCAACAGAATCACCATCCATTCAACAGACAGTGTTTCTTTTCAATACTAACAGCTATACCTGCTGAGCTTGTGTTACATCAGGTCAGATCCAGCCTTTTCCAAAGAACTTGTTTAATTAAGCACCTTTTTCCTCATCACATCTGGATCACTACAGTCCTTTGTACTCGTTTCCACCAAAAATCTACCGATCACCGTCAGACTGTCCAGAAGACGGTATACATCAGCACACAGTAGAACAGAGTTAAAGGTGCTATCAGCAGATGACTTTCAAAGACAGTGTTCTGACACACTGAACCTGAATGACCCAGGGAGAGGCTGACTGCTGACCAGAGTTCCTCTGCAGGACGATGAAGGTTTCAGTGGAGTTGTGTTTTATATTCCAGTGATGCCTTTGACCTGCAGTTTGGTGTCGTCATCCTCCGACTGCAGGAAGGACTGGACATCTCTCACATCCACGGACAAGGTTTGTCTCTATCGGTGTCTCCTTCAGTACGTCCACCTGCCGAGTCCTGTATGTAATGTTTCTGTCCCTGCTTGTCCCCACAGACGAGCTCCTGTCGTCTCAGGAGAAGCCTTCAGTCGGTGGGAAGGACGTGGTGGTTTCTGTCAGTCTGGGCAAAGACTCAGACTCTGACTCCTGTCCTTCAAAAACCACCAGCAATCAGAGCAGCCCGCTCATCATGAGAGGTAAAGGAGGAAGAGAGGACGCCAGGGAAGGGACACCGTTCCTCAAACATCACTCCGCTTCTTCAACTTCCTGTCTGTTGTCTGCAGAGACCAAGTCTCCTCTGAGTCTGACTGACCAGCGGCTGCTGGAGTCCAGCCAGCAGTTCAGGAAGAAACAGGGCAAAGGAACCATCGACGTCTGGTGGCTGTTTGATGATGGAGGTCAGTGTTTAGGCTTTCCCATAGACTTCAATAATCTTATGAAGAATGTTTCATCACTTCCTGTCCAAGTCTCTGTGGTGACGTTACATTTCTGTGTGTGTGTGTGTGTTCAGGTCTGACTCTGCTCATCCCCTACCTGCTGACCAACAGGAGTAAATGGGGTGACTGCAGGATCCGCGTCTTCATCGGCGGGAAGATCAACCGCATCGACCACGACCGCCGAGTGTGAGACGACTGCTCGTTTCACCGATCAGGAGCGTTAAAATGTTTGGGTGTCGTTGTTGTGTTGTTATTGTGTGTCTGTCTGTATTCCCCAGGATGGCCACGCTGCTCAGTAGGTTCAGGATCGACTTCTCTGACATCAACGTCCTCGGAGACATCAACACCAAACCAAAGAAACACAAGTACCAGCTCTTTGTTACACTAACACACTGACCTATCTGTGAGGGTGACAGCCTGGTTCTGTTCCCACGCTCGCTGTCCTGTTGGCGAGCACCAAATCTGTTCTGGAGTTTTAACAGTCAGGGTGTTTGAATGTTGTGATGTTTTAGATGTTAGTTATGACACAGAACTGTTTCAGCTGACAGAGTCTCAGGTCTCTTCATGTGACCTATAAGTCGAAGTACCAGATTCTGAGTGAATGACCTGGATCAGCTCTCTGGTCCACATCCCGTCCTGTCACCAGATCAAGTTTGGTATTTTTTGTGTAATCCTGTGAAAACATGGACGATGAGCTGAGGTGTGATGTGTTCGGCAGTAAGCTGAGCTTCAAGGAGCTGATTGAGCCGTACAGGCTGAAGGAGGACGACATGGAGCAGGAGGCCGCCGAGAGGCTGAAGGCCTCCGAGCCGTGGAGGATCACCGACAACGAGCTGGAGCTCTACCGGGCCAAGGTCAGTGTCTGCAGCTGGCCTTCAGCCGCCATGTTGGAGCTACGCCACACAAACTGAAGTGTGTGTGTGTGTGTGTGTGTGTGTGTGTGCGCGTGACTTCCAGACCAACCGTCAGATCAGGCTGAACGAGCTGATGAAGGAACACTCCAGCTCGGCCAAACTCATCGTCATGTAAGTCATGTCAGTTTCCTGATTCAAGAGCAGCGTCTCTTTAAAATGACATTTTGGTTTCTAACATCATGTGAGCTGAACGAACTAACAGCTCCACAAACCGACACACAACAGGTGGGTTTGTTTTGTGTTATTGTGTGACTACAGTCGTGGTTATTTTTCTTTTTGACAGACTAACCCAACCTAAGCTGCTCAGCCACTTTTAGTCTGTTTCGTGAAATGGCTGTTGTTTTTTTTTTTATCTTTATCGATGCAAACAATCAAATGTTTGGTTGCAACAAAGACGTGTGCTGAGTGAGTTTTTAAATTCTTGGCTCCTAAAAATAAACAAACTGACCCTGATGGTAATTTATCCTTGTCTTTCCTTCTAATCAGCTTTGAAACCGTATGTTTATTTTTGATTTTGTTAACTGCTGTAACATTTCCTCTCTCACATCCAGATTATTATTATTATTTTTTTAATGATGACATCACTTCCTGTTCTGTGTGCAGGAGCATGCCGCTGGCCAGAAAGGGAACCGTGTCGAGTGCTCTCTACATGTGTTGGCTGGAAACTCTGTCCCAAGACCTCCCACCGCTGCTGCTGGTCCGAGGAAACCACCAGAGCGTCCTCACCTTTTACTCCTAACACGCACGCGCACACACACACACATGCACACGCACGCGCGCGCACACACACACACACACACACACACAAAGTGTGTGTCCGTCACAACAGAAACATTATGATGCTTCCAGTTCAGTGTCAGTCTAATTCGGTTCATCGTTCACATTAACCCAAAAACATTTCTGTCCGTTCTCATTCACAGATGAATTAATCAGCAGCAGTTTGTCTAAAATCTGAGTGATTAACGTCTTTATGTGTAATGACAGAAACCAGGACTGCAGAGTGACCTGCGACTGTGAGGTGGTGATTTGTTTTCAGGAAGTGAGACACCGATAACAGTGATTTTGTACATATTTTATTAAAATGTTAACTCCACTGCTCCTTTCTGTCCGCTCCAACTTATTTATCCATCATCACAGGTTTTTTTTGTTGGTTTGTTTTTTATGTGGACCGATGTTCGTCCATGTAGATCAATCCCGAAGGAGCTCAACCAAAGACGGAGCTGTGCAGCCATTTTCTGACATTCCTGACAGGCTGTCTGAATGTATGAATTTAGGTTTAAGACCCCAAAAGGCCGTCGATCTGGCAGAGTATTCATAATAATAATGCCAAGGGATCCAACAGGACTCGCACACTGTCGAAGGCTCTAAATATTATTATTATTATTAATATTATTCATAAAATATTTTACTTTCCTTATCGAAGCATCTCTGGCTGATAAACAACTTAATGACAAATGAACAAATGAAGAACAGTAAAATTTGGTCAAAAAAGATTTTAAAAAATGTATAGCTTTTTTTTTTTTTTTTTTTTTTTTTAAACACAAAGAACTGTCAAAATGCAGAAATCCGACAACAAGCGGTGACCCTGAACGCAGCGTAGTAGTTACTCAATATAAAGTCAGTGCTGTCCAGACCAGAAGGACTGACGGACCGGGACCGGAAGGACCGGGACCGAAGGACCGGGACCGAAGGAACGGGACCGGAAGGACAAGGACCGGAAGGACCAGGACCAGAAGGACCAGGACCGGAAGGACCAGGACCGAAGGAACGGGACCGGAAGGACCGGGACCGAAGGACAAGGACCAGAAGGACCAGGACCGAAGGACAAGGACCAGAAGGACCAGGACCGGAAGGACCGGGACCGAAGGACCGGGACCGGAGGGAGGCGGTCTGGATCCAGGTCAGAGTTGAGCTGTTGCGTTAAACCCGTTTTCGTTGGTCCGGGTGAAACAGGACCAGGACCAGGACCAGGACTTAGCCGTAAAGATCCGGATCTCTACCTACGGCTCTGACACTTTTGACCGACAGCATGTTTATTACGTCACTATGTTAGTCTACGGAAGCCTGAAATTTCAAAAACGCGTTTTTCAAGTTTTCTTTGAAAGTCCCGTTTCTAAGTCTGATTTTAGAGGCGGGGTCCTGGTTTGACTGACAGCTGTCGGCACCAATCAGAGGGCGGGGCTAATTTCCTCGAAGACAGATTTAAAGGCACAGAGTCCGGTTCAGGAAGCGGACTCATACTGACCCTCAGTCATCAGTGAACTTAAAAATGTGTTTGAATAAAAGTATGTCAGTAAAATGTTCTAAAGGTAGAAAAAGGACAGTAATATCAGAGTGTTGTGGAGTTGTAAAATGAAGATAATTCATCATAATTTAGAGAAGCAGGAATGTTTAAGTGCTCCATATTTATTTTGTCGGACGCAGCCAGTCTCCAGCTGAGTGCCGAGGAGGAGATGGAGGAGAAGTTCCTGGACTGTGCAGCCAGAGGAGACCTGGTCCAGGTGTCCACGCTGCTGTCCCAGCTCCCGTCTCTCATCAACCAGACTGGACACGGCGGCTGGACGGCCCTGATGCTCGCCGCTCGCAACGGACACTACGATGTGGCGAAAGTGCTGCTGGCCGGCGGGTACAGTTTGTTTCAACGCTGAGCTGCGTTTTTAATGAAACACTCAAATCAGAAATACACAGACGAGAATGCAGCCAGAACCAAGCTCTGTTTGAGAGCTGCTGTTCTGGAAAGTCCAAATCCAAAACCTTTTTTCCATCTTCTGTCTTCAAGCTGCGACAAGTTCTCGGTGAACAGTTCGTCCCAAACCGCCTTCGATATCGCCAAGTTCTGGGGCCACAGACACATCTCCGACCTTCTGGGCCGGACGGACGGTTCTGACCTCGGCCAGCCGGAGAACTACTTCAGCAGAGAGACGCTGGACCGTCTGAGCGGGAAGAGGACGGACAAGGTCTGGTTGGAGGCCCAACAGAGACAGCCGGACACAGTCTACCTTCTGTTCTCCGACCTCAGCCCGATGATCTGCGGAGCGGTATGACACCTGCACCTGCTATCAGCGAGCCTGAAGCTACAAACACAGTGCTAAAGGTCAAAGGTCACACATTTTGCTGGTAACACCTCAGTAGAAACAAGCTGGTTTCATTTCATCTCATGTGCCAATGCTCAAATGTCATCTTGACATGATCATGTTCCCTAGAAGCAGCTTCAGATATTAGTCAGTCATCTGTCAGGAAACAACCGTGGTGGCTGTACTTCCTGTCTCCTGCGGTCTGTGGAGGCGTCCAACCACAAGTTTTTTCTCTGCTCATTGTCTTTTATGTACAACAAAGGTTTCCATTTCTGTCACAGCTCACAATCACTGGTTGACTCAGTCTGTAAGTTTGAGCTGATCTTATCTTGGCACAGTTTCACCAGCCAGCTGTGACTTGGCAGGTGGAACAGTCCCCATTTTAAAATGATGACCTAACTTTGTGACATCTGGACAGACGGTGGACGTTACAGAGGACGTTTGTGATCAAACATTCATTCTTCATTCTTATGTTTGGCTCCAACAGGACCAGACCAAATTGTGTCGCTTCAGATATCAGGCGGTTCAGGACCTTCTCCAGAAACCTGCAACAGTGCTCGTCTTCCTGGGAGTGGAGCGGAGAAAACCGTCTTCCCCCCACTCAGATCAGACCTCTCAGGAGCCTCCCGCTTGGTTCGCCATCAGCTCAGACGAAGAAGCAGCTGAGCTTCTGAAACGCAGTCAAGAGAAGAACTGCTGCTTCCCAAAGACGCCCAACAGAGACCTGCTGAAGCTCAGCGAGGAAGAGGCCGGTGAGGAAGATGGCGTTTATTTCTCACCTGCTTTTCTATGACGTCCATATTCTATCAGATGTTTTCTGTCTCCTGCAGGCGTGGTGGCCCAGGCTCGGTCCGTGTTGTGCTGGCACAGCCGCTACAGCTTCTGTCCGACCTGCGGCAGCAGCACCAAGCTGGAGGACGCAGGATTCAAGAGGAGCTGCCAGAACGCCGCCTGCAGGAGCCTGCAGGGCGTCCACAACACCTGCTACCCCCGAGTCGGTACGGCATCAGCGTGGCTGCAGGATGCTCATATGTGACATATACATGTAAAACTTTTCAGGTGGGAGAGGAGATCAAAGATGAGTTCAGTTTCCACCCACAGGGTGCAAAAGCAATGAGTCAGTTAACTGTAAAACTCACATGAATCACTTCAGTCTTTTTAAATCAAAAAGCTGGAAACTTTCCCATTTAAATGTTTTTTTTAACAGTAAAACTGTAACAACTGTCGGTTTGGGGTAAAACAAGCGATCATTAAATCCTGATATTTATTATTTATCAGAGCGACCACAGGTGGAGTCACAGGATGGTTCAGCTGCTGATGATGACACTTCAGTTCTCTGTTTTCAGACCCCGTCGTCATCATGCTGGTGATCCACCCGGATGGAAATCAGTGTTTACTGGGCAGGAAGAAGATCTTCCCGGCTCGGATGTTCTCCTGTCTGGCTGGATTCATCGAACCTGGTAAACACACAATAGACTGACATGAGTGAACGACATCACACGGTGACCTCCTGACCTCCTGTGCTGCAGGGGAGACCATCGAGGCGGCGGTGAGGAGGGAGGTGGAGGAGGAGAGCGGCATCAAGGTGGGAGCGGTGCAGTACGTCTCCTGCCAGCCGTGGCCGATGCCGTCAAACCTCATGATTGGCTGCCTCGCCGTTGCCATCTCGACCGACATCAGAGTGGACGAGGATGAGATCGAGGAGGCTCGGTGGTTCCCACGGGAACAAGTACGACCATAAGACATTCCTGAAGTGACAGAAAAACAATAACAGGTTGAATTTCTAATGTGTAGTTTTGCATCATGTCCGTTTCCTTTCTGTATTTTTGAATTCAGGTGATCGACGCCTTGTTCCGAGGAGTCCGTCACGTCTTCACCGTCCCCCCCACGCAGACCATCGCCCACCAGCTGATCAGACACTGGATCGGCATGACCTCTAACCTCTGACAGAATCTGAAGGGACTGATGGATTAAAGACTGATTCACAACATCTGCAGTTGAAGATGAACCTGATCAGATAAACAGCAGCAGAGCAGGCGGAGAAGAAGAAGAAGAAGAAGAAGAAGAAGAAGAAGTGTAATAGAAGTACAATATTTAAAAAATAAAGGCCTGCTCAACCATCAGCAGTGTTGGCTTTTATTATGAAACTTTCATAACTCATTAACAACCCAAACTTCCTGTTATGACGGTAAGTTAAATGTTGTTTAGTGTCGGGGTCCAAGTGGCTCGAGTTCGATTCCAGACTTTACACCTCCAGTTAATTATCTGAATACTCAACAGGCTGCGTCCTGCATGACGGTGTTTTAACAGCCCAGTCCTCAGCAGTCCTCTGCTCTGAACCTCTGATGAAGCTTTAGTCACGTTTGGTTTTGTTTCTGGAACTAGCTGACGAGTTGACGTGCTACGCTGACATCTTCATCTGCAGCTGCTGCAGTGAAGCAGCTGAGATATAATGAGGATCACACATCAGGTACGACGAGTCCGTCTGTCCGGCCGCCGTCTCAGCTTCACTTTTCCCGGCACAGGAAGCGTTCAGCAGGTAGTCTGCCTCGCAGGTCATGTGATGAACAGAGCTCCTGTCAGCCAGCAGGTCATGGAGCAGCTGATGGGAGGTCACGGTGGACTCCCAGTGCCGGTCTTCAGTTCTCAGTCCATCAGTCTCACATTCCGGGCGCGGTCCGAGTCCGAAGGCCGACAGCTTCACGATCAGGTGACTGGGAGACAGCAGGGGGGCGTCTTCAGTTCGGTCCTCAGCCAATCTGGTCTGCAGGGACTTGGAGCCGAGCACCGTGATGCTGTTATCCGTCACCTGGAAGTTTTTGATGTCCAGGATTTTTCCTTCAGCAAATTTCTGACCAAGAGAATAAATGAAGCTGAAATCAGAGAAACTAAATTCTGGTGATAAAAACATTCACCCAGAAATAAACACGATACTTTGACACTAATGTGTCTTTACTGGACTGAGTCACACAATCTAATGATCCAGATTTGTAAATTTGAAACTTAATACTTTCTAATATAATAATACAAATACTAAAAAAATATAATCCCCTGAATTGTGTTAAAATCTAAATGACTGATTCTACACAACACTGATCTGAACAGCTAATAATGATGAAACAATGCTGACATTACTCACTATACTCACACATTAATATTTTTAAGAAAAGAAATAATACTGATACACAAAGAGTTTTACAACTTTGTGTTTGACTCCAGATTTTGGTGATTTATACATTTTTTTCATGATCTGAACCAAACCGATCGTTAGATCAATAAGAACCAGGAAGAAGCAGCACCAGTAAAAACTGATCACCTGCTGCTTCGGGTCCATCAGCCACTGAGCCGCCGTGCTGCCCCGAGGGCTGGAGATCAGGGGGAAGAAGTACGACTTATACCTGCACAAGACACACAAAGCACACATGAAGAGGAAAGGCAGGTGTTTTACGATTGTGTGTGTGTGTGTGTGTGTGTGCGCGCACGCTGACTCACACGGTCCTGGACAGGATGCAGAGGATGAACATGATGACAGCAAACAGCAGCATGGGCGTCGCTGTGGCCACAACTGGGATTGTATCTGCAAGAGAAAAGCAAAAAGACACAACAAAGGGGGAGCTTTAATTTTATCCAACATTTGGAAGCAGAATATAAACGTGTTGATAAGAACAGATTTATTTTCATGTTCTTTTTATTTTAAATGTGTTTTTCTTTTGTAGAAATCTCTTCATATTTTATTTGTTATTTTATTTCAGTGTTTTTACAGCAGCACAGTTTTACTTGCTGACAAATTAAATTAGTTAAATGTTCAGTTTGTTGGTGGAAGTCTTAATTGTCTCCATATTTAGATATTTTATTTTAAATCAACAGAGCGATCAGAGAAACTCACCAAAATCAGTTCTGACTGAGGTTATTTGAGAATCATTGTCAGCCAATAGCAGGAGAGAATACTCAGTGTTAGGTCTCAGGCTGAGGAAGGTGTGCTGTGATTGGTCCGGATACAAAGATGCGACGCCCACAGTGTCTGAGTTTCCTGAGAAGGACAAGCCTGTGAAAACCAGCAGATATTTCCAGTCTGACATCACAGAAGGAAACTTCCCAGAACGACTTTGTCCTTCTGACTTACTGTTCAGCATCACTTTGTAACCGTTCACTCTGATTGGTTGGGACTTCCTCTGCCACTCCCAGCTAACCGTCACCTGAGTCTTCGTCACGTCGGTCGGCCGCAGGTTCACGACCTCCATCAGAGCTGGACACATTTTCATGACAAACAAACCATTCATTCCAGTTTTAGCATTTAATCACATTCAGCCAGAAACCTCTGGACCAGGACCAGGACCAGGTCCAGGACCAAGACCAGGAGCAGGTCCAGGACCAGGACCAGGACCAGGACCAGGACCAAAACCAGGACCAAGCCCAGGACCAGGACCAGGTCCAGGACCAAGACCAGGAGCAGGTCCAGGACCAGGACCAGGACCAGGACCAGGACCAAAACCAGGACCAGGACCAAGACCAGGACCAAAACCCAGGACCAAGACCAGGTCCAGGACCAGGACCAGGACCAGGACCAAAACCAGGACCAAGCCCAGGACCAGGACCAGGTCCAGGACCAGGAGCAGGTCCAGGACCAGGTCCAGGACCAAAAACCAGGACCAAGACCAGGTCCAGGACCAGGACCAGGACCAGGACCAAGACCAGGACCAGGACCAGGTCCAGGACCAAGCCCAGGACCAAGCCCAGGTCCAGGACCTGGACCAGGACCAAGACCAAGACCAGGACCAAGCCCAGGACCAGGACCAGGTCCAGGACCAAAAACCAGGACCAAAAACCAGGACCAAGACCAGGTCCAGGACCAGGACCAGGACCAGGACCAGGACCAAGACCAGGACCAGGACCAGGTCCAGGACCAAGCCCAGGACCAAGCCCAGGTCCAGGACCTGGACCAGGACCAAGACCAAGACCAGGACCAAGACCAGGACCAGGACCAGGTCCAGGACCAGGACCAGGACCAGGACCAAAACCAGGACCAGGACCAGGTCCAGGACCAAGCCCAGGACCAAGCCCAGGACCAAGCCCAGGACCAGGACCAAAACCAGGACCAGGACCAGGACCAGGTCCAGGACCAAAACCAGGACCAAAAACCAGGACCAAGACCAGGTCCAGGACCAGGTCCAGGACCAGGTCCAGGACCAAGCCCAGGACCAAGTCCAGGACCAAGCCCAGGACCAGGACCAGGACCAGGACCAGGACCAGGGACTGACCTCCCTGCTTCAGACTGACGGGCAGTGTCTGCGGACGTCCACACTGTTGCCCGGAGACGGAGACGACACTGAGCAGGTAGGACACATCAGGGTCCAAATCTGGAAACACAAAACACACACACAGCTGCATAGTGGGGAAAAAAGCCCAACCTTTCAGAGTAAGAGCCTGACTGCAGCATCATTTCTCTGATGGGAGGCTTTTATTGTGAAACAGTGATATATCAGATCTGGACAGGATCTCAACCAGCTGAGCAACAGGAAATGGAACACAACACGACATGATGGTCACACACTGATAACCAGGGTTGGCTCCTCTCTTCTGATTGGCTGACTCAGAACTCGGGCGAAACAGTTCTTAAACCAAATTTATTTTTGTGTGGAGATCAAACATTCAAAATAAAAAAATGGATTTTCTGTCAGGTGATGAAATAAATGTGGCGTTCAAAGACAGCCGTACCTTTTAGCGCAGTGGAGGTGGTGTCACTGTCCACTGTGGCCCAGCGGCTGGTGGACGGAGGCGTCTCCGGACGCCACTGGATTAAAAAATGGCTGACAGGAGGGGAACGGGGCGGGGCTCCGGCGGTGCTCTCCCATTGGACCAGAAGACCTTCAGCAGCGGGGAAATAACTTGAAACCCACAAACGTCTGACAGCAGGAAGATCTGCAGAGAAAAACAACAGGAAGTTCAGAGTCAACATCCTGATCATCATCATCAACAACGCCAACATCTGCACATTCTCTCAAACATAAACTGACACGTGACACACACACAAAATAATGAACTTAAAGCCGAAAAACATCAGCTGCTGTTTGGTACAAGAAATCGTAACTGCACACACACACACACAAGAAGTTACATCAACAATGAGCACAAGCTGACAGAATCATCTTATAAAGAAGTTAGTAAAGATAGTTAAATCACCTAGAAATTTATCAGATGAATACGGAACATTTCAGACTGCTGCTGACACATCCGTCCAGAAACTCACACCTCAACGAATGACAACGAGCACGCTGTTGAAATACACTTATGAACTGATCAGCATGAAGGAGGGACATTTTCCCATAGACTATCATGTCTGTGAAGAACTCACCCGGTGTTTGTGTGTTGATGCTGAGTTCTGCAGCAGGTCCGTATCCAGCCGTGTTGAAGGCCGCCACAGTGACGTTGTAGTTCCCCTCCCCCACCACCAGGTGTGCCGTCGGCTCGGTGACGTTTCGCGCCAACCTGTCCTGCAGGCGCTGCCCCTCTTTTGGCTCGTAGGTCACCTGGTATCCGAGGACACGCCCCCCGGCCTCCTGGAGGTCGAGACCCTGCAGAGAAGGAGTCTGATTTTCAGATCTGAATCTGTGTTTGTGTTTCAGCTCTGTGAGGTTCTGCGTCCACCGTCTACCTTCCACATGAGATGAAGGTGCAGAGATCCACCGCCGTCTGGTCCCTCCACCTGGAAACAGACCTCTGGAGGTCTGGAGGGTGCTGCCAAAGAAAAAGGCCAAGGTGAAAACCAGAGCCAACGCCAGAGTCGGTCCACTGTGAGGCGCCGTTAAGACTTCACCTCTGCACAGCGTGGTCACGCTGACCTCTGAACTCCAGGAGCTCCACACTGCAGAGTGTTTCTTCTTGCAGGACACAGCAGCTTTGTAGGTGGTGAACGGCAGGAGGTCTCTGAATGTGTGCACCAGGAGCTGGTTGTCTTCCACAGGAACTAAGTCTGGAGACTGGAACATAAAAGTGTGTTTGTTTTCTGGACAGGTCATTATATTTTTATTTACATGATATTTGTTTCTCTTCTTTGGATTCAGTTTCAGGACTCCCAACATCATTTGATTTATTTACTAAATGTCAAAGTGTGGGCCTTTTTCAGGCAGTCAGCTCAGTCTGAATCATCATATTTATAATGTGGGGTTTAACTGTGAGGGGATCTGTGATGGTGTCTCACTGTTGGCTCTAAATCACGAAGAGAGTAAAATTAATCTGAACTCTGAGCAGTGAAGGTTTGGATTTCGAGGCCCTCAGAGGTGACAAAGACGACTGTAAACCTTAGACCAGGTCTGGACGTGGTGGACTCTGTGGCGAAGCCGACAGCTGCCCTCTCTGCTGCTCCTCCAGAACACCACGACAGAGTCAGCGGTGAAGTTCTGGACAAACAGCTCCGGCTGAGGGACCTTGACTGAGGAGACGAGGAGACAAGGACAGGAAGGGAGGAGTTAATGTGAGGAGAAGGGATCACAGGTCGGACAGACTCGTCTCTGGATCACTCACCTGCCTGTTGGACTCTCACAAAGACAGGCTGGGACCAGGTCTCAGTGCCCTCCATGCGGTCTTTCCTTCTGGCTGTGACGTACAACTCAGCTAACGGGTGGAAGAGCGCCGTGCAGGAAAAGACTTTCTGCGTGCTGAGGACGAAAAACGAGACACAGCTTCAGGATCAGTTAGACGTCAGGATGTTAAAGCGTGGCGTCGAGTGTCTCACCTGGTGAAGATCAGAGTGACGTCGGAGGCCACGCGGCCGTTTGAGTGCAGAGTGAGGTCACAGGTCATGGAGCCGGAAGAAGTCACGAAGAAACACGACATGTCCAGGGTCTCTGCAGCAAAACGTCACGATGCAAAGATCAGAACTTCACATTCTTTTAATGGCCTCAAATAAACCTGAAGCCCGGATTTAAAATCTTCAGAACCGTTTTTCTCTTCGATTAGAGTTGCAATCATTTATTTTAACCTCAGTTAGTGGAACCTGTCACAGATCGTCTCTTCTATGGTCTGTTTTTTATTCTGCTCTCTTGGAAAACTTTTTACCTCAATTTTTATGGTTCCTTTAGTTGCTCTTAAACACTTGATGATCTCTGTGTGTTATTAAAAAAAAACAAAAAAAAAAACAGCCTGAAATCTATTTTGTTACACAACGGAAATGTTTTAACTGAATGTGTGAATGTTTTTGGTCAGTTGTGTTTGTGATGTGCAAGAAAAACCACAGAGATCCAAATAAATAAAACAAAATAATAGTAATATTAATAATAAATAAACACAACTAAACCAGATGAATCCAAATTTGTCAAAGAGATTCAACACAGACAGGAAATGTGTGTGCGGTGTGTGCGGTGTGTGTGCGGTGTGTGTCTCACCCTGTACAGAGGCAGCTGGTCTGGGCTCACAGTCTCTGGTGTCGGAAACACAAACCCTGTTGTCGTTGTCACACGGTTTCAGATCAGACATTTTCACCGTCACCTCTGACAGAAAATAAACCACAGAAAAATGCTGAAACCTTCCAGCTACATCTAAACGCATCACCATCAGGGACCAGAACTGAACTCTTGATTTCATAGAAGAATTTCATGAATTTGTTTCCAGAGGAAGTTTAAGAATAAAGTTTATGGAGTGAAGCTTTAAGGCTCTCCAGTCAGGACTTGGACCAGAGCCACCTTCCTCAGAGAGCTAAGATGGTCGACGGCCAAAATAACAGCGGCTCATAAAGCAAAAATTAGAGACTTGACAGTTGGAATATTTAATTGATTTGGTTGATTTGAACCTAATTAATCTGGTGATCCAATTTAAATAATTCTGATTATTGTTGATTATTAAATTTTGTCATTAATGAAGATCTGTCAGTTTGAGCTCTGACATCACGATCCATCAGGAAGAATTTAATTTAACTTGTTTTGGGGTTAATTTACTGCAGTGAAAATGTTGTTCAGTGGAGGCAGCAGCCATGTACATAACATGAGAGTCCTCAGATCAGCTCAGTGGATAAATCCTGTTCTATCTGTTTGCTTGAAGCTGACTTTGACCCCTCTGTCCTTCAGCAGCATGGCTCAGAGCCCAGAGTCTGGAAGTGTCTCCTGTCTGAGGACAGTTTGAAGAACTGAAGAACCCCCTCACCTTCATCTCATCAGCTTTGACATTTCACATAAAAGTTCTCTGAGGCTTTAAATGTTAAAACAACTCACCATGAGAGAAGACACAGAGGAGGCTCATCAGTGTGCAGGTAACCAGCTGAAGAGTCAGAAGACAGGAGTCCATCTCAGCTGGCTCCAGTCAGTCAGTCACGTCTCTGAGGAAGCAGATGAACTCACCGTCTTCTGACTTAGTGTCTGGGTGTTGACAGGAAGCTGCTTCATGACGTCAGACTGAAGCAGCAGGTTCATCACAAAACCAGGACCAGGACTCCCAGCTCATCGTGGATCCCTGAGGCCAAAACCAAGATTTGGATCTGCAAAAAGGGAAAAGTCAGATTACTGTGTTCAATCTTATTTAAAGTTTCAAATGTAGGTCCAGTGAAGGGCGTTAACAGAGGATTGATGACATGATTATTATCGTTATTATGACCTCACTCGTGGTCAAACTTTACGCTTCAGTTGGTCGCCTCTAAAACCACCGTCCAATCAGTAACAAGCTCTCAGTTATGACGATGATATTCCAGCAGAGGGAAGTTTCCAAATGTGTCCTGTTATCAAACTGATGAGTTTATGGTCTCAGTCTGTAGTTTACAGTCTTCAATACAACATGATGCTCCACCTACAGGGAAACAGACCAGGAGGGGGCGGGGCTACTGTGTGACTGACAAGTACAGAGCAGGTCAGCTCCATCTTCTCCAAATCTGGTTCCTACTGGGTCAGACCATCTGTGGTTTTAGGTCCGCATGTCGTCTTATAATTTTATTTCAAACATCAAATGGAAAAAGGCAGGACAGCAAACAGCAGAGGTCAATTCTTCCTCATTGATTTAATTTTATCTCTTTTCTCAAAAGTAAAATTTCAGCTCATTTTTTTTTATTAGAAAAATGGAAACAAACAAAAGGAAAAAAGTTGCCTTGTACAAACATTTAAAAATGACTAATGCCCCCCCCCCAAAAAAAAAAAAAAAAAAAAAAACAAGAAACAAATGAAACCCCCAAACAAACGAGAAAAGGAGAAAGCTGTACAGACTAGAAAAGAAAGGAGGTTCATTCAGCAGCTCTCTACGTTTACACTCCATTTATATACACACACCAACTGTATCACTGCTGCAGACATACAAAACGGTAAACACAAGTGTGATTCACTGAAATCTGTTAAAATATCAAGTTAGTGGATGTCAAAACAAAAAAACAAAAAAAAGTTTTTCCCCTTTTAGTCCTGAAAAGCTGATTTTTGAAACAGTGTTTTGTTTTTTTTTGCCCAGCAAAAGATATAAAATAAACAGAGGTGATGTATTTCAGTCTGTAAAAGACCTGGTTGTGTTTCTGAGCTTATTTACAGGAGACGGGAAGTAAAACAGACCTACACACACATCTCTGATGGCGCGTCACATGATTTCATGATACTACAATGATTGGACAGCGGCCGAAAATCTGCGTTGGATCTAAAGAGCCATTAGTGTTAACGGAACCGTGACCGCAGACGTCCCCCCGACAGCAGCTGATATTTACAGTGACAATGTCTGAAGGGAAAAGTCAACAGATCGATTCAGCATCATGGAGCAGAATGACATCAGAGGTCAGAGGCCGTTATTCTGCTGTCTGAGCAATCTTCAGCTTCACAGACACTGATGAAGGTCAGGGGAAGTCTTCAGGGTTGGCGGCCCGAATGAGGTCGAGAGCTGCAGCAGATCGAAAACAGATTTATGATCTTTGTTTGATTTTATCGAACCACGTTGGCTCAGGTGGACTTTGATCAGAGTAAAAGGAAAGTTTGGCTGCTGTTTCCTCTTTATGATCATTTTCCCCTCCACTTGAAGATCCCTTCTGACTCCATTTCCCACAATCCAATTCTGTGTCATTCATTTTCTGCACTTTGTCTTCACATTTTGGCATCAGAGCCGTCCCTTCAGACAGAAACATCCCCTGGCCCTTCGTTTTCCTCATTCTGCACTTGAAGGCATCACTTTGGTACAAACGTAGTACTTGACGTTCACCTGGTGAGGACGACACAACAGGAATCAAACCTGTAACCTTTCTCTCACTGACCATCTGCAGTTCATCTTCTGGGGCTCATGATTCATTCCGACAAGTGAAACGGTCAGGGAAAAAAAAAAAATCTGAGCAGGAGATAAGACAGAAGACGACAGTTCAAACTGAAAAAGAAAAAGAAGTGAAGCAGCTTCTGAGTTCATCTGAACCGAGCTGGGCTGGGACAAACCAAAGTGGCTTCATGACGAGCCTCAGTCTTTGTGTGTGTGTGTGTGTGAATGTGTGTCTTTGTGTTATTTGTTGCGTAGCAGCTCCAGCTGGTCCTGGTACTCTGTGAACAGTCTCTGGAATCGCAAGTTTTCGCCAATGACGGGTAAAACCTCCCGCAGCAGCTCCCGCTTACGTAAACCCTGAAAACACAGAGAGAGCGGAGACAGTTACCATGGTGACAAGAGCTGGGATGGGGGATAAAAAAATGAATTCTGATTCAAAAAAAAAAAAAAAAAGGTTGAGTAATTAAATCCTGATATCAATCTTGTAAATGTTTCTTCTGTCTGCTGTGAATCCAAAACTCTGAGTGATGAAATTAAATACCAGCAGATTTATTTCTGTGCTTAAAACACTGAATTGTTTAACATGAAGAGCTTGTTTCAGTGCAGATGAAACTACAGAAGCCAAACAGCAGAGAGTTGTTGTCGTACCAGAGCGGTGGGCTCCCAGGCTGTGGCGGCCGACTTGTGGACTGGACCCAGCAGCTCCTTACAGAGCTCTCTGAGACGATACTCCGAGCCTGGAAGACGCAAACAAACTTTTCAGTCCCGAGACTTTGTGTCGTTAGAAAGCATAGATTTGTTGGACGACGGCAGTTCGGTACCTTCGTTGACGAGGAATCGGGCGTAAATGAGCAGCCAGTAGCGATACTCCGTCGCCGACTGCAGCGTCAGAGCAGACGCCAGCTGGTTCTCCAGGAAGGCCAATGTCATACTCTGCTGCAGGTGGTGCGGTGTGGAGGAGAGGCGGGAAGCCAGCCGACCAGCGCTGGAGGGACAAGTCAGATTTTATTACCTTTACCCAAATACGAGTCAGCAATGACGAATGTTCGGGGAAGATGGAGGAGAGTAAATATTGATGTACTTGAGGTTGCGTCCCTGCATTACAGCCAACGGCCCCGAGGACACAGGTGCATCGTGGGTAGACAGGCAGCTCCTGAAGTCAGCACACTGGACCAGAGAGTCTCCTTTATCGGCTATCAGAGTCCTGAGAAGGACAAAGGACGGTTTGAGTCCATACAGGAAGTAAGAGGAGGTAAGGAAGTGACAGTTTAAGGGTCCATCTGGTCTCTGATCCTAAATCAGGTCCACGTTCTATATCAAGCCAGTAAAGTCTCAAAGGTCTCCGTCCAGAGAAATTCAGAAACTGAGCTTTAAAACCAGCCGTCTTTGTGATGTCACACCACAGCAGTAGCTGCCAGTCTTCAGGAACACTTGTTGCACAACAACACAATCAGCCATCTTATTCACACAAACAAAGCTCCAGTGTCTCACCATGTCTCCAGTGAGGAGCTGAAACAGTACGACTTCCCATTGGACAGTCCGATGACTGGAACTCCCTGCTGAGTCAGCAGAGACTGAGACACTGTGGTGTCAGCACCTGCACACAAACACACAAACACACACTGTTGTTCAGGGACGACGACAACATGACCGCTGATGTAAACGGTCCCAATCAGTCTGTGATGAAAACAGTCAGGTACATAAAATGTTGAATGGACCGTTGAAGGAGCAGTCAGGACATTTTCCCATAGACTGGTCGCCCCCTGATGGTCATTATAGAGAATGCAGGTTTACGTTTGAGCTTCCGTTGAACGTTAAGATTCTTTTCAGAATATTTTTCAACCAGCATCAGTTTAACAATCTAAGAAACACTGACTGAACGAATTGTGCTGAGATTAAAGAGGCTGAAAAAAATATGACACTGTTTTGTTGATTTGTCAGACAGTTTCATATGTGTGTGTGTGTGTGTGTGTGTGTGTGTGTGTGTGTGTGTGTAAGATGCTGCAGCATCCCACCAGTTAAAATGGTGAGCAGCGACTCATTCTTCACCAAGGCCTTCTGTTTGTGAACATCCCTGCACAGACACACAACAAATCAACACAACTGCTTCAGTCACAAACTCATTCCTGCTGTTCTGTCACCAATCAATCGATCGCCATGGAAACATCTATAATAATGTTTATGATTATGATCATGACATTTCCAAATAGATTTGTGGACTCTCACCAGACAGAGAGCGTTGCTCCAGCAGTCAGTGCCATGACGAAGTGGGCGGAGCAATGCAGTGCTGACACAGGTGTGCCCAGCTGGATGGCAGGAAGTAGGCGTCGCCCACAGGAAGAAAACACCGACAACATCCTGTCCTCGCAGGCGACAGCGAGGATGTCACTGAAGGAGGAGAACGACATAATTTAAATTATGAATCTGCGACATGAAGCGCGCATGTGTGTGCACACAGGAGTGGGCGGAGCCTCCCACCTGCTCCCTGCGGCAGTGACCACTGAGCTGGGTAGCAGCGTGTCCCAGTCCCGCCCATCTCTGGAGCATCGCAGCTGACTGAGCTTCGAACCCGCAACCAGCGACACCTCATTCTCCACCTCCAGGAACACAGAGGGCTCCATGCTCACCTGCACACACACAAACAGCATATTCTTTGTCCTTTTCTATTTCAGTGAATTTACATTCTTAGAATCTGTCTGTTTTATTTGTCTCTGTGAAGATCTTTTTTTTTTCTTGTGTCATGTTATTTTCAAAAATGAAAATAAAACTCTACCAACAGTTTGACTGCAAACGTGACACCTTCAGAGTTTTTGAGTTTTTGCGTTCAGAAAAAATGAATAATTTCCCCTACAGCTCCACATCATGGAAGTGCTTTTAAAAATGTGCTCGTCCTGCTGTGAACAGACAGTCACAGTCACCCTACCTGCAGACTGAACGCCTTCTGTGTGCTCGGTGTTGGCAGTTTGAGAACAGCGACGGGGGCCGGAGGAGCAGCCACCCTGATGGTCTCCCGCTCTGCCGGAGGAGTGATCTGACAGGAAGATGAAGGACAGCACTATCAGTCGTCTTCTTTCTGTCGGGGATAAACTGATATCTTCTGGTTCATGTTTTCCCTTCAGCTCTACCTGAGTGAATGGTTGGGTGATGGTGGTGGCCATTTTGTCTTTCCTGGGCCGTCCCTTCTTCTTCTTCTCTACCACCTCCCCTCCGTCCATCAGCAGGTCCGGTTTCCTTTTGCCAAATGTCAGATTTTTGTTGATGACGGCCATCTTGTCCTCGCTGTCGCTGCTGGTGTCTTCTTTGGTTTTGGTGTCTTTCGGGGGGATGATGGGGTCTTTTGGCCTGTTGGACGGACAAAGAAAGGTCTCAGTTTACGATTTTTTCTTAAGCGCGGCTCTTATAAGCTCATTCTACTTGACCTATACTGAGACCTGTCAAGAGGCGTGAGCCCGGCCGTGGAGGAGATGGCAGCTATGACACCGGGTGTGGCCTTTGACCTCTCCGTGAACCTCGAGTCCAAAGCTTTCATTGGCTCGATCTTGGAGGCAGAAGTGAGCAGCAGACTGGATTTCACACTGAGAGAAATAAAACAGAAAGAAGAAGGGAATAAGAATATGGAAGACGACCTGACAACAAAACAGGAAGAACGAGGAAAGCTGGTCAGCCTGCATACCCGTCCTTGTTGTCCTCCAGGCCCTTGGCGGTGCTGTTGGATGGAGGTGAGGTGAGCAGGGGGTCGTGGCTGGGCCTCAGCCCCAGAGAGGAAGCCTGTCCTGGGCTGGAGTCGGAGCTGAGCTGAGGCGTGAGCTGACTGGACATGGAGGAGCCCGAAGGCAAGATTGGAACGCTGTTGAACAGCGCCGGGGAGAAATCCCTGCAGACAGGAGGGGGAGCGATCCTCTTACTCAGCTACCATGTACATGAAGGTGCCAGCTTTATGGACCAGTGAAATGTTTACCTACCCCGTGTCCAGCTGGGCGATACACAGCGGCGTGATTCGTCTTCTGCCATCCGCCGTTCTCGTCTCCACTTGCTTTTTCAGAAGGTTCTGTGAGATAAATTCAAGATCCAGAAGTTAACCAGCAGTGTAACACTTTGTTCTGCTTTTGGGTGAAATGTCTTCAGCCTCCAACCTTCCTGATGTCCTCCAGGGACTCCCCATTCATCACGCTGTTCAGTTTGGGGGCAGAGGATTCGGGCCCAGCGCTGCCCGGTCCCGAGTTGGCCTGGGCCGAGTTCTGTCGCTCCTGCTGGTATTTGAGCATCTCAGGGTTCTCGATGATGGTGGTGGAGAGCTGGGCCTCAGTGCTGGTTATCGCCAGACTCTTGCCATAAATGTTCTGATGGATGCTGTTCTGTAAGTCAGAGTGAGAGAGAAGAGACATTTGATTTAGGATCTGGATTTAACGGATGAAGTACTGGATTTAAGAACTGCACCCAAACAGCAGAAAAGACGTCTCTAGTCCAGGAGTTAGAAAACATCATTGAAAATCTTGCTGATATTTGAACGAACACAGAGAAATAAAAATCAAACTTTAAACTGTTTGTAGTTTGACTTCAGTCAAAAACAAACATTTAAAGATAGTTTTCTCCAACTCTCTTAGACTCACATTCAAGCCTTTCTGGTTTTTTGCCTTTTGTGTTTTTCCTCTTAAAGTTGTTGTTTTGTTTGTTTTGTTTTTTTTTTCACTGCAATTCCAGATAGTAGTTCAGAAAACTAAAAACACACATTGAGTTTTTCAAACATCTCGTCACTCTGAGATCTAATCCAAATTTCACATACCAGCAACATCATTAACATGTATTAACCACAGTACGTTTCCAATACAGACAAATCAGACATTGTTGTGCCAGTTCCCTTGTTTAAGGAGAAAAAACAGTTTGAACTATAGTGGAGAAACAGCATTTTTGAAGACAGCTTGATTTTTGGAATCATACGTTTCCGTGGGGTTAATGAACCTGCGCTCCTGATGTTATTGGTTTAAGTGCCAAAGGTTGACAGTAACGGTGAGTCCAGGTCAGGACAGTATATTGTCAGATTCAGATCCATGAGACGTGTTACCTTCTCCTCCTCACTCAGCGGGTCTCCTAGCTCGTCCAGTGAGAAATCCAGATAGGCCACGGTGCCGTCCATTGAGCACACCAACATCCCCAGACCTGTCAGAGTCCTGACACACACAGAGTAACACTACCTCTGATCCCAATACTCAGTTCATGAATAACAAATTCAGGGTATGTGAATTCACAACCCCTGCTGTTCCAAAAAGTATTTTCTCCTCAGATTGTGATTATAAAAGATGTTCAAACTATTTCAACATTATTCTGCATCGTGAAAATTCAATATGTGAAGGTTGTTCATGTAAAATAACATAAATCCAACTAAAGACCTCACAGTGTAAAAACAAAGTCACGACTTTTGCAGTCAACGTTCGTCAAAGTGCTGACATGAAACAATCATATAATTAACGGGTGTGTGATGCTACTATCGTATGTTAAAGCAAGTCCAAAGTTATTCAGAATCAGCTGAGATATCATGAGATTCAGGGCAGATTCTTATCCCACACAGTCTCTGTTTTAACTCACCATGAAATGTCCATAATTGATTTATCAAAAAGATCATGAATGACCACTAGAGGGCGCTTCAGTGAGGTCAGCTGCAGAGGAGACAGAACAGACACTATCAGACACAAAGCTTTAGTTTGGAACATATCTGGTCGTGTTAAAATCAGCTGATCTGTGAACTGACCCAGACAGAGAGCGATCGGTCTTTACTGCCGACGGCACAGCAGCAGTACGGACAGCTGGGCTTAGGAGAGCTGCCGTTCTTCTGCTTCTTCTTAAAGATCTTTGGGTTGAATTTCTGTAGAGACAGACCACAGATCCATCAGAGAACGGACAGATGTGAGGAAGTAGTACGTCTTAAAAAAACAAAAAAAACGCAAGCCTTACCACCACCGTGACAGCTTTACGGTGGCCCACAAAGTCCATGTTGGTCTTCCAGCCGTCCCGCTCCACAATCTGAGCAGTGGGGCCGGAGTTGTTCATGGCGTGAGCCGACACCAGATACTGGCCGTCCGGAGACCAGGACAGACGTAGGACGTGAGTAGTCCCACCACACTGAGACACAAAGATTATTCAAGTGTCAGAAGAAACACGTGAATAGATGAGCAGAGAGAGGAATCAAGTGCGTGTAGAAGAACATGTGTGCCATCAACACAGCAGACTGTTTCTGTACCTCACTGAAGGGTTTGGTGATGTTGGCCTCCATCTGCCAGTCCACCGTCCTCCACACTTTGAGGCTGTGGTCATCGGCCTGGGACGCAATGTACTTCCCTACTGGGTCCCATGTCAGACCTTTAACCAGCCCAGTGTGTCCTCGGAGAGAAGTCACCATCTCTGGAGACACGAGAATTCAGATGAAAACTCTTCTTTAACAATGAGTTGTTAAGCGATGACGCTAATCGCACGGCGCTAATGGCGCCGGTGAACTTCCTACCTGGGAATTTGCGGGCGTTCCAAATGACAATGGTGTTGTCAACGCTGCAGGAGGCCAGCCACATGTCATGAGGAGACCACGCCACGTCCATCACATCTACAAACACAAAACACACATACACACACAGTCAGGGCCTGAGTGTTGAGGTGCTATCAGTTAATGAATACTGTGTGCGCGTCACCTCCAGTGTGATTCCTCAAGATGGTCACACACCTCCACTGCTCCACGTTGGCCAGTTTACTGCTGGACCCGAACACTGTGCTGGGGCCGATGAATCTGCACCAACAGACACGATCACCACCAGCTCAACACAAAGACACATAAACCCCAAAATGTCTCACGTGGACTGAAAACAGCCGAGACTGGCCTGGGACAGTAAAGGCATCATGTATATTTTCACGCTGTGATTGTGTTTGTGCGTTTACTTACGCCGCTCTCCTCCACACCATGACCAGCTTGTCATCTCCTCCTGATGCCAAGTACAGCCCGTTGTTGGACCAACGCACACAGTTCACACATGCTGCAGAGACAAACACCTGTGTTAATGCTGATCATACATACAGCCTGTGTGATGTTGCCCTGAGGAGGTTGTCTGTTGTGGTGGACAGATGCAACAGTTTGTGAAGAACAGATAAACTTATTTAAATGAACTCTCCTGAAGTGTTTCAGGATTAAAAAATAAGAAATATTAAAGATTAAACAGCAGCCTTCAGTTTTAGAGCAGCAGTTTCTGCCTCTCTGCTGTTCACAGAAAAAATAATTTAACAGGAATTTTACATTTGTGGAACAATAATGTGAACCAAATAATGACGACAGTTCTGAGATGTAATATGATTAAATATAATAAAAGATATAAATCTCAGCTATTACACCAGGTTTTATTTGGTACAAGTTAACAGGGGGACCTTTCTAATTAATTTAACCTTATTCTGAAAGGCCACAGAGTACTTCCTCCTTCATGTGTTGCAGCAGGAGGAGGATTTGTGTTGCTCACATGGCTGTGCTGGCAAATACATTAACTAACCACTTCTGCATTCAACAGAAAAACCAACACAGATAAAAAAGGTCACCTAAGTGATTGTCCATCTGGCAAAGCATTTTGGGAATATTCTCATTCTTCTCATCCTCCTCTCGGAGGACCGGCGCCATGTTCCAGATCATCACCTTCCCAGAATCCTCCCCTTAAAAAGAAGAAGAATAAGAGGAAGAAGTGAGGGGAAAAAAAGAACACCTCTGTTATCTTGTTTAGTGACAGATAGAAGGCATTTGGGTTTTGATTTTTAAATCCCACACATGGGTATATAGCTGATGTTCACATTTTATGAGCTTCAGTGAACGTCTTGAGGAAAGTTAACACAAACTATCTAAAATGGTCAAAGTTGCTGTATTGAGATTTAGTAAGATTCATTTATTTCCAAACAACAACTGGATATTACAACATGAAGACAACATGAACCGGTTGATACCTTGTCCACCAGTTGCAAATTTCGTTCCATCGGGATGAATGTCAACTGAAAATATGGGTTTGCCTGTGAAACACAACAAACATGAGGCAAAAGTCAATGACTTTTAATTAAATCAGATACACAAGACTGATACTGCAGATAACACAAGAGCCGGGAGCAAAGGGAAAACGGACTGGGACACGTTTCAGACAACTGACAGAAAATCCCTGAAGATTTTCGTGATTTTCCACAGCTGAGTCAGATCATGTGATGTGAAGCTGCTCTGTCTCTCCTGGTTCTGTTAATAACTTTGACCAAAATCATATATTTAATTCTCCTCTATGTAGTTATACAATACAGATTAATTGCACCATATTACATTCACTGAACCTATATTTGCCTTCCCTCCAAAAAGAATATGGGAAGGGAATGTTCAAGGGGTAAAAATACGGAGATAAAAATACGTAACAAGCAGCAAGCAAATCACAAACTGAGTCAATGGAAACTAATTCTGTCAGTCCATTAACCGATTCCTGCTGCTGTTTTGGGCTTTAGATGATGACAAGCTGAATGTGATTAAATTTTAGATTTAGATTTCTGATCTAGAACCTTCTGTGTTAGTAATTAACCCTGACACCAAGTTCTTCTATTGTACTGAAGCTTTACTGATGTCCTTTACAAGTGAATTAATGTAGATTTGGAGATTATATCTCATATATTTAACAACTATACAAATGTCTGACAGATTAATTTATGATACAACATTTAGCTGCAGCTCTGTTACGTCATTTTACTGTGAGGTTTTGTTCTGGCTTTTTCATTTCTTTAAAGAGCTCAAAAAACAGACAGCTCATGTTAACGGATTTAAACAAACTGTCAAAATAAATCCTTTAACGTGCACAGCTGCACTAATTGGAGAATTCAATAAAAGATTTTCAATTTCTGTCCCCAAATGTTAATAACTGGCCGCTTTCTTTGTCCTTCCTGACTAACTGAATTATCAGCTGCACAAAACATTGTTGGACAATTTCCAAACAACTCATCACAAATGTAATAGTTTTCCTCCTTTTTTCCTTTTTTACCAAATATACTGTGTGCACATGTTTCTCATTTGATTCAGTTTGTCATCCCATTTCATCTTTCTCATCTCGCTGTCTGGGCCTGACATATGTTTGAACACATCTCTGGCTCTTTGTGTTTCGTTTTGGGTTAGTTTGTTTGGTTGTTGTTGTTGTTGTTGTTTTAACATGATTTGAGGAACATTTTGAAGTTTACTGACTATTTTAAAAATAAATTAAAATAAATAAAATTCTCCTCTGTTCAGGCCGTTTGTCTGACGGTTAACTTTCCAAACTGACAGCTCGGATTCCTGCACAAACAGCCACCTCTCTCCTGTTTAGCTCATTTACTGACACCTTAAAAATCACACAATGAGTGCTTTTCTACATATTTAGAAACGTGTAAAAAAATCATTAAGTCGCGTTGAGAAAACCAACTTGGACGAAATTTGGCAGGTGAGTTAGCTAACGTCAGGGCTAGCCAGGAGAGGGGAGCTAGCGTGCTAATGTTAGCAAATATTTAAATATTTGGAATGTAGAAGAAGTGAAACTGTTAAATGACAATAAAGTTAAAAAAAAAAACAACAAATATGTGTGTTTTCACTTGTTGAAGTAAAACTCTTTTTTTTGGGGGGGGGGGGGACTAATCACTGCCAAACAAGTCCAACAAAGTGCCCCCCCCGCCGGCTCCATCGTGCCTCCTTACCGCTTTCGCCCCCCTCAGTCAAACAAAAGCCGAACTTGGACCGGCAGATTCCTGCACAGCTTACCGTTATGGCTCACCCAGCTCGGCTTCAGCAGCTTCATTTTCCGGCCAGCCGACCGACCGACCTCCACCAGCCCCGGACTTCTTTTATCAACAAAAGCCCCCCGAGAGGCGACTCCGGCCGGAGAACCAACGCTAACCGGCCCGCTCCTCCTCCCGCTCTTTGTCTCAAACTCTGTCCGACACTTTGCTGTTCCTGTGGTTTAACTCCATCACGGCTTCATCATCTTCATCTTCATCTTCATCTTCATCATCATCATCATCATCATCTCCGGGTCTCCGAGCCCGAGCGGCGGCTCACCCTCCGGGGACACAACCCGGACGACCATCGAAGTGACACCCGGAAGCGCCTCCCGTTAGTTTTGACCGCGGACAGGAAACGCCTGAACATCACAATAAAACTGCAAAGATAAAAAAATACATTTACACAATAGGCAGGATGGTATAACGGAAGGAGTTCTGGGGGTTCTTTTTATTATTATTTATCATTTATTGGATCATTATTATTGGATGTAATAGACTCAAATATAGAAGAACAAGTCGACAGTTTTCCCAAACTAGCAGAAAACTTATGTGACGGAGCTCTTATTTTGAAAAGACGTTTAACGATGTGCGCAAACTCGGAATTTAAACTGACAAGAAAAATAGAAATAGAATCAATAGATAGGCAGATACATTATAGATACATAGAATTTGTGTCTATTGTGTATTAATTAGTTGTTGGAACTTTGTCAATAGATTCTGTGACTTTATGAACTCTTTACTTTGAACTGTATTTTTATAGCAACAAATAAACACTTCAACCACAAAACATGTAGAAATAAATTAGTTAAAAAATGCAAATACAGAAACAGCATTTTTTTAGAACACTGTTTTGAATGTGTTCATTTATTTGATTGTTATTTCTGATCTGATTAATGATTCTTGTATCTCTTACACCAATTGCACCGAGATAACGAATAAAAACTCACAGCTGAGAAACCTGGAAAAGGAGCTTTATTTAATCCAGTTCAGATCCAACACAGAGTAAATTTATAAACTATACAAATTACAATTGTCCAGGTACCAGGAAAGGATTGATCAGTTTCATGGCTTCACTTCAATCATAGCAAAACAAAAACCGTGACATTACAACCATTAAAAAAAATAACAACAAAAAAAACGTAGGAAGATCTGTTTCCTACAGACAAGTCAGTTTTTCTTACGTACAAAATCGAATAACAACCTTCTCCCACATGTGTACAAGTCAGATAATATGTTTTAACATTTCTTTTATCAGAGTATTCCAAGAGAAAGTTATCAGAAAAACACACCCATATTCCAAGGAAAGTTCACAGCTGACACCCTTTAATTCTGTAAAAAAAAAGAAAAAAAAAAGAACAATTTTGCATCATATAATCTGTTTAACTTTACTGAATTTCTATGATGATTTAAAGTACACAGTTAAATTAAGAGTCAGCACAGTCTGTAAACAGCAGACCTTATTTTGAGGACAAGCGACAACAGGCAACGTTTCCGTCTTAGATTTTGGCACTGAATTCAACAAGTCAAAAGTCAATATTGGTTTAAAAAAGTCGGCGCTTTGCCAAAGTGTTTTTCAAAAGAAAGTTAAAGCGGTAAAAAAAAGTCCAAACACATCGAGCTCTGATAGAATGAACAAGCTCAGCATGAAGAAATATGAGGATCAGAACAAAAGCTGTTTTTTAACCATCACTGATGAGAACTGAATCTACAAAACAAAGTGAGGCGACAAATGATACACAAACTGACATTTTGATGATGGCTGTAGTGAGAAATGACCACAAAGCGGAATTTCTTCTGGTAAAAACAAAAAAAAAAATAAAAATAACAAAGGTTAATGGCAGAATTAGAAACTGGATCATTCAAAACAACAGTTGGCCTAAGGAATAAGGCTGTCTCAGCAAAGACCTGAGCTGAAGGGGGATCTAAGGTCTCAGCTTTTGTCAGTTCAGGGTTAAAATGTGTTAAACGTTATGAACCACAGATTCAAGTGTTGCATGAGTGTCAGAAAAGCTTAAAAAGTAAAACTCTAATGTGACGGTCCTGTTGTGTTCTCATACAGACCTCTTACAATGTCCATGAACTCCAGTATTATAACTTTATTCAACATTTTAGTGCGTGTTTTAAAACTGCCTGGGGAACTTCTGAACGTGTGAACCTGGAGGTGGAGAACAGCAGCGAGAAGTCGTTTTGTTGACGTTACTACGAATCAAAGAAACTGTATTTAATACCTGACTAGCAAAAGACTATCACAGATGCTGAAGGGATTGTGACAGACTTCCTGTAAACACAAATTAACCTCACAAATATTAGACAGAGCTCTGAGCAAACACAGTTAAATCAACACATCTGTACCTGAACATTGCAACCTTCCTGAGGGAGGTTTTATTACGAGGCTGCTGTTAAAATGTATCGTTGTGTAATAATGTGACGGTGAACAGCGTTTTCATGGACCTGACGTCCCTCTGAACGTCGCCTCGATTTGCTCCAGAGTCTTGCCCTTGGTTTCTGGGATGAAGACAATGGTGAAGATGATGTTGAGGGCGCACATGGAGGCGAACAGCCAGAAGGTCCCGGCGCTGGTTAGAACGTTCTGCAAGACGTCACATGTTTCAATAGTTCTCTCATACATGTGGATTTTTTCCCCTTCTAATAATAAAATAATTACTCCACTGGTTCTCAATTAGTTTTTAACTACTTCAAAAGAAAACGTAGAGAGAAAACACTGTTTGACATAACAAAAACAAGAAAAACTGGTGCGAAGTTGATGACTCACCATCATCTCCTGGAATATTTTGGTGATGAGGAATGCCATGGTCCAGTTGGTGAGGACGCAGACGGCGCTGGCAAACCCTCTCACCTTGACAGGGAAAACCTCCGACATGATGAGCCACGGGATCGGACCCCAGCCAAGAGCAAAACCTGAAGGCCACAGACAGATCCTGATGTGATGTTGATTTTGAGGAATTGAAGGATTTACAGATTTAACTCTGTGATTTAAAATGATGAGAGGGATGAAGACATTTCATTTCACAGCACATTTATTCATTATTACCTGAATGTTCCAACTGAACTCACTGACGCTGCTGACCGTCAGTCTTTAACATCTTTACCTGGACTGAAGTGGGCTCGTGATCTCACCTGAGATGAAGAAGGCCATGCTGGCCAGGGCCAGCCAGGTCAGGTCTGTGTGAGGTTCTTCACCCGGCGTGGTGGCGCTGTGAAGTTTGGACATCAGGTAGAAGTAAACCCCAAACGCTGTGGTGCTGAGCGCCATGGCAACACCTTGAATATTAATGGGAAAACAAACAAGGATGAGCCCAGCAGATTCAAGGAAAGATTTTATTTCTGTTGTGGTCTCTGCAGTTTGCATCATATGGACTTTGGACATTAGCAGGCAGTCCAGACTCGTCCTGCTGCAGGAGTTCCAGGTCCAGAACCTGCTCCTGGGACACCTGATGGTGTAGAAGCCCCCTGGAGCAAACACTGAGTCGGTCTGAGACACCCATTAATATGGGACAGGAAATGTAAATGTGAGAGGAAATACCTGAAATGATGAGCAGGACCTTCCTTCCGGCCTTGTCCATGATCAGGGCTGCTACTCCTGTGAAGACGACCTGAATCAGGCCCACGATGACTGAGGCCAGATCGCTCTCCTGAACAGCAACCAGTCATCACAACAAATCACCAAACTGAGCATTTCCATAAAATCTGGAGCTTTACTGCTTAAATTCTCATATCCTATTGTTTCTATTTATAACGAAAAGATAAAATAGACAGTTTCACTCAAACAGGCATGTGGAGTTTTTTTGATAAAATGATGTGATATTGTTGTCCTGCCCATTGATGTCCTGCTCAGCTCCAAATGTAGTTTAAAGAAAAAACAAAAAAAAAAAAACAAAGATGGCTGACAGACAAATTACAAACTACTCAAGGCTTCAAAATGGCAGCTCTCAAACCAACTGGGGACGTGACAGAGGTCAATCTGAGCACATCTAAATCTGATAATCCCAGTTAAAGAGCCAGTCTTTCACCAGGAGTAGAGAATCCATTTTTAGTCTTGATGTGCGTCTGTTAGCTTAGCTCAGGCTGCTCATGTCGTTGTCGGGAACCCACCATATTGGAGCCCAGATTGGTCAAATTAAACTGTGACCAGTTTTTCTACAGGTTTGGAGGGAGAGGGGATTGAGGGGTGCAATCTGAGAACTCACCACTAGATGCCACTAAACCCAACTCACTTTAAAATGTGCCTGTTCAAATATGTTCTCAGCATAGAACATGATGGCGTTGATCCCCGTCATCTGCTGAAAGATCATCAGCATGATGCCGATCATCAGAGGTTTGAAGACACCAGGGTCCTTCAGGTCAGACATTTGGAACCTGGAGCCCTGAGGGACACAGAGAGGACAGTTCTGTCTTAAAGACACAATCAGGGAGACGTTTCATTGGCTGGGACTGTAGACCGGATGTCTAACCGTCTGACTGTTTGGATTTTTACAGCACCACCAGCAGAAAGATGGTGGTGCCATCACAGTCAGATAATCTGATCCATCCTGCTCCCACAGCTCTGTGAGAAGCCACCTTCTCATTGGTCAACACCCAGCCAGCCAACCACAGCCTCACCTGCTCCTCACAGGCTTCCTCGATACGAGCACACTCCCACGCGACAGGGGCATCCGGTCCTCGCAGGAAGCGCAACGCCTCCTCGGCCTCCCGCCTCTTGCCCTGTGACAGCAGGAAACGAGGCGTCTCTGGCATGAAGCACATGCAGACCATCAGCAGTGTCGGTGGGATGGAGCTGCAGATCGCCAGCCAGCGCCAGTCCAGGAAGAGACCTGCAAGAGGAGGCGGCACAGTTCAGACAAGTTTCCCTCCGATGGGCTACGCCTGAACCGCTCGGCTGCTGCATGAGTTCACCTGAGCTGCACCACCAATGATGGAGTTTCTTCTTCTTTCTGCTTTCCTTTATAAATCCGATGATTTAAGTCTGCAGACTGAAGGCTACAGGACACAGAGGAACCTAGTCAGGTCCTCGTCTCCTTCATCCGCTCTGTCTAAAAATATAGTTTCCTGCTGATCTGACTGTTCCACTGGATTTTCTACGGATCAGCGTGTTCATCTCAGAGCTCAACAGTAGCTGTTTTTTTTCATTTTTAAATCTATTAAACAATAATTACTCATCTAAAAACCAGAATATCTGGTTTTAATTTCCTTTCTAAAACAAGTATTTCCAGCTCATGAATTACGCCAACAGGTTGGGCAGCAAAACAAACTGAACAAGGATCTCCTGTATGAAGCAGCAAGCTAGTTGTTAAAAATAAGATAATATTTTCAGACAATAGTTTGCTTCAACAGTCTTCGAACAACTTCTCACACAACTCAGCCACCAAAACCTAAACAGCTGAATGGAGTGATTTATGGCTGCTGTGCCACGTCACGTGACACACCAGAAAACAGGAATGGCCTGTGGTTAACAAGGTTAGTGAGAGGCAGCAACTTTCAGTCAGGCAGCGGAGGAATCTGATGCCATCACATGATGGTCAGATCATAGTCATCTCTTCTTTATGACCTTTAAAACCAAAAAGCAACCTTGACACACGGCTCTGTTACAGACTGGACAGTCAACTCAACACAGACAATAACCAGAGAGACGCTGCGGTTTCTCTACTTTACTGCTGCAGTGGTGGATGTTGTAAAATAAAAGTTACAGCATGGGAAACAATGTGACTCTGATTTAGAGCAGAGTTACGTTATCTGCTTCCTGTCCTCAGAGTTCAGGTTTGTTTTATGTACCTGAACAAACTCCCATTAAGCCTCCATCTTTCCAATAAGGGTTCAAAAATCCTACTAAACGTGTCACATAACTAAAGAATAGATGTGAATGTCTTTATTTATTTCAAACCAGGTCCAGTTTTCTATATAATCCAGTGAAGTCTCAAAGATCCTCAGATCATATTTGGCTCTCTGACCACAAACATATTGAAGAAGGTGAAGTGGACATTTTTGGTGAAATTTGTTTTGATGTAACTTTTACCCTTCAACTTCATCTGTTGATTAAATGTTTAATAATTTTATCTTTGATTTTCTCTTTAAATTATATCTATGAAACTTTTTAAAATCATAATATACTCTGAACGTCCCTCCCTTCCTCTCTGACGTGTCTTTTTCTTTCAGTCTGTGAGTTTCTCGATCTGGAGGTTCGGACATCACAACATTACTCAAACAGCTGAGTTTACATACCTGCAAGATAAACTCCCATGATGCCTAGCACCACCATGAGCTGCACGCAGGAGCCCAGCGCCCCGCGGACCTTCTCGTGTGCCATCTCAGAGATGTACAGCTGAGCGAGCAGACAGAGAGAGGATCGACTGACCATCAGTGATTTATAAAAATATTTATCTTTACAGGATCTTTACAAATATGAAGGAGTGCGTGTTACCGGGACGACCAGCGACGTGACTCCGCTGGCGAGGCCGGTGAGCACCCTGCCGATGTGAAGCATCCACACGTTCTGCGCTGCGATGATGATGGTGAAACCGAGGACGTATGGCAGCGAGCAGAACATCAGACTGAGCTTCCTGCCGATCTTCTCCACCATCCAGCCGCCCAGCAGGCCGCCCGCCGCTGCCCCGAGCGTCACTATGGACTAAAGAGCACAGAGCTGCAGCAACAACACTCAGGAGAATATCTGATATCAAAATCTGTCAGGTTGGAGATAAACTTAAAAAAAAAAATCAGTCACTGGAAATCTTATCTCACAGATATCTGTAGATGAGTCAATTATGTTTATTACTCATTCATCTTTAATCATCCATTACTGTCTTTTTTATTATTATTAATCCCTTTTAAACTTGAACTTTTGTTCATGATATTCTGACAAAGCAAATCAGAAAAACGTTATGTTTGGAAGTGTTTTTTAAACAAATAGTTAAGTTTCTGTTTATGGACTAATTCTTTTGGCTCTCTCTGTCTGATAATTATCTTTTAGTTTGAGTCGTACTCGTACTCAAAAAATTTTCAACTTAAAGTAAATGTTTGATTTAATTTGTACTTGCTTGTTTTTATGCTGACGTGTCTGGAACATGTGATGACATAAATGCTGATTAAGGTAAAAAAGAAAAAGCTGCTTGGTGTTGAGTCATGAATCATCGTGATCAGTGTCGTACCCCAAACCAGGACGCCTGGACGGCGTCCAGCTGCAGCCGCGAGTCAGATGTCCTCATCAGCTCTGGGATGGCGGGAGAACTGTAGCCGAGCACAAAGCCGAAGCTCATGGGACCCAGAACGGACGCAAACGTGGCCAGGTACAACTTTGTGTTCTTCACTTTGCTGAAGAGGAACAGAATTCAGGATGTAAAGTCAAAGGTCAAAGTTCACACACAGCCCCGTTACAGAACAGAGTCAGATATTTATTGTCTGGAAAAGAACCTTCAGACCATCAGACCATCAGACCATCAGGACCTTCGGACCTTTAGACCTTCAGACCATCAGAACCTTTGGACCTTTAGACCATCAGGACCTTCAGACCATCAGGACCTTTGGACCATCAGGACCATCAGGACCTTTAGACCATCAGGACCTTCGGACCATCAGGACCTTTGGACCATCAGGACCTTTAAACCTTCAGGACCTTTGGACCGTATGGACCTGTGATTGATCATTTCTGATAACTGCTTCATCCTCTGAGTCCTTTATCATGAAGGATTCACAGCGTCTGTTTTCTGAAGCTCTTTGGGTTGGAACTGATTTTCAGACAAAACAAACTGAATTTGTGACCTTTGGTTCTACTTCTCTCTAAAACCTGACATGTTAAAGATTTCACGGTCTCCACTGATTGGACTAAAACCCAACGGAGACTCTGACGGACCAGGACTCCTGGGTCTCCTGATGGACAAATGTTTCCCCTGATAGTCCAGGACGGGTTTCTGCAGACTGACCTCAGATAAGCTACCTGCCCGGACATCAGACCCGTCGGGAGACCGTCTCCCTCCGAGTCCAGCAGCCTCCTCCTCTCGTTGTGGATCTCCATCGCGAACCGGTCCGGTAGCAGCCCCGCCGGGTCCCGACCTCCGACCTGGACCTGGACCTGGACCGAGGACTGGGTCGAACCGCTGCAGGCTTTTCTGTCGAAGCAGAGATCCGGACTCTGAGCTTCCTCAGCCGGCGGACCAGCTGCTTTGTCAACATGTCGGTCAGCTGATCGGACGGGCGTGACGTCAATTTCCTGCTGACGACCTTTCAAAGTAAAAGCCGCACTAAACAACAAACGTTCCCGTTGAACGACTTGTTATTAATTTGAACTTCAAATTAAACTGTTGAGTCAAAAACAAACAAAGTACATTTAATCTAATTTAATAAAACTGAAATCGTGGAAACGGTTCATAAGATGGCTATAAGATAGAAAACCAACGCGAGTAACGAAATAAAGGCATTTTAAACTTGGCAGAATGAGCAGAATCACAGAGACTATTTGGTAAAGCCAATATATGTAATATATATAACAAAGAAAAGCTACAACACTTCTCCTACAGCCGCTTTGGGCAGAAAAAAAAACTTTTTCACAAATGTGGCGGAAGTAAACGGAACCCGGAAGTGACGAGCGCCTCGGGGCTGCGTTGGAGGTGGTTTCCATGGTAACGGCAGAAGTTTTACAAAGTCAGCGAAGTGAAGACAAAAAAGTTACTGAACTTTTTTTACTATCATAAATGTGAGGACACGATGGAGACTTCTGTGGAGCAGAAGGTAAACTAACGTTATCGTGAATAAAGAAATAAATCCAAAGCTTTGTCCTGTAAACTAATCAACTCATCAAATCACTCCTTTTGTTTGTTTCTATTGTTTTTTAAAGCCTCTCACTGTCACCGACAGCACTAATGACTCTGATAATGTAATCTGTAGCTTCCTGAAACTTGATGGGATTAAAATATTTACGTTGCTCATTGTATTATATGAAAAACATGATGTGGACGTTACCAAGATTAATCACTTCATCTCCATTAGAGGGGTTTTCAATCATAGTATTAATGATGTAACTTTTATTGATAGCTGGTTGTTTTCTTTAAGGGCATTTAAAATACTTTTGTGAATTAATACTCACACTAATAATAGTAATAATATTGCTACAGTAACTGCTGCCTCATGGTGTTGAATTCAACTTACTGACATCTTAACAGACACCTTCACTCCTTGTGAACAGAGGTTACATGAAAAGGTAGATTTTTCTGAGGAAAAGTCTGTGTTTGGACTGTCAGCCTGTCTGATCCTCCTCTCTTTATGACTTGGCGTCCTGCAGGAGGATTGACATGTTTTCGTATTTCATATTAAAGCTCTGTCAGTCGGTCATCCACCAGCAGACGGAGGAGCAGAGCTTGTTTCCTGCTGCTGTGTCCGAGGAGCAGCTGACTGAAGCCAAAACAAAAAACTCCTTGGAGCAACTTTTTGGCTCCTGTAAAATCTTTCTGGCACCAGCAGAGAAACATTCTGAAAGACCAGACCTGCAGAGCCGGCTCATCATCCAGAGACGGGCTGCAGAGCAGTGAGTGAAAACCATTTAATCAGAACTGAACAGGAGGATACGACCCACATCTGCCATTTCTTACCATGTGTGGCAGAGTATATCAGTGAAATATCTGAAAATCAAACATGACAGTTCTTTTCTGCAGCTCTGCGCTGTTTCTTGGTTGAGTAACACTCCTATTTTTTATTTCATTATTATTATTTTTTGGGTAGTTACTCAAATGGAAAAGAGGCAATGGAGACGTTCCAGTATGAGCGAGCTGTGATCTGCTTCTCCAAAGCCATCACTCTGCAGCCTGATCAGGTGCTGAACCAACAACTAAAAACTCACATTTCATCACATATTTTATTTTAAGTTTTAAAAGTTAATATCTATTTTTGAGTTTTTGAACGGTGTGTAGTTGTAGTGACCCTGGTTGTAATGATATCTATCGAACTGCAATGATACCAGAGATATTCATATCAATAATCATCAGATAATAGAGCTTAATGTTGTTATGGCCATGATAAAACTAGAAGAATGTTCCATGCACACATACACACACAGATAATAATGACATTAACAATAATGATAATAAAAATAATAATGTTAAAAGACAAGAAAAGAAAAGTAACGAAAGTGAAACTGGTATTTTGGCCAACATCGTCAGAATCAAGTCCAAATTACTAGAATAATCTTTTCTAGTAAAAGACCAGTTTTGGCTGCAGTGATGTGTTTTAAAAAGCTCCAGTGGGTTTGTGTGTCTCAGTCTTTGTTTGTCCTTGTGATGCCGTTGTGTTTCAGACTCAGCTATATGTGGGTCAGGCCGAGGCCTACCTGCAGCTCTGTGACTTCCAGTCAGCATTAGTCTGTTATAGGAAGGCCTCAGTCCTGGAGCCCAGGCCCTACAGAGACCGGCTGGCTGTCATCTTCTACCTGCAGGTTCATCGCATGTTTGACTGTTTCAGCTTCATGCTGCTGCTCGCCGGGGGAGGAGCTTCATGTTAGTGTTTCTACTCTCTGGTGTCTGCAGGGTCAGCATTTGTTGGACAGATGTCATTTCGCTGAAGCTTTGGAGGCCTTCAGTCAGGCTGCTCAGCTGAAGCCTGGCTGCAGGGCCTACACAGTCAGGAGGTGAGGAGTCTGAGCCAGACTGGACTGGATCAGTGGTCCTAACCAGTGGACCAGGACTCCAGAGGGCATTACATGAAGAGTGCTGTTTGTTATTGTCATATGTGAACATTTAGGTTTATGCTGTACAATATATCAAATATCCACAATGACAGTTTTATGTATGCAGGACAAATATGTTAATTATACTTTAACTGAATTTTTATTTAGACAACATGTTGTTCATTTTTAAGTTATAATCCATTTAGAGGAAAATAGACAGGAAAGGAGGGAAGGGTTGGGGGCGGGGCTACTGGGTGATTGACATGTCCAGATAAATATATATATACCACGGGCATAATGTTATAACATCATAGATATATGGATCTAATTCCAGCAGTCCACTCTGACAGAGGACAGCCTGAGCCATCAGGACTTATACTGTTGGTGTTTGTGTCCTAGTCTGGTCTGTCTGACAGCAGCAGGTCACCACACTGAGGCTCTGCAGCTGGTCAACGACTGGATGGCGTCCGACAGCCTGACCTCTGACCTTTACGTCCTCAGAGCTCGACTGCACAAGCGGCTCCACCAGGTTAGAGCTGCCGCTCAGCTTCGTTGGTTGTCCAAACTAGTTCACTGAGTTTCGTTTGTCTCATCAGATGTCTCAGTGTTATCAGGATGTGAGGTCGGCGTTGGCGTTGAAACCCGTCATGTCCCGAGGCCGGAGCTCTGCTGCAGCAGCGGCGGCGGGCTGCTGAACGGGCCAGACAGAAGGCCGTGGACAGAGCTGTGGTGGGCCAGCTGCCTGAAGCCCTCTGTATGATCAATGTGGCTCTGGACAACTGTCCTCGGGACGCTCAGCTCTACCTGTTCAGGTGAATCCAAAGAGATGCACGGTGTCTGTCTGTCCTGTCTTACTGATTTAAAGATAATGCGTTATTAAGTTTAAATATGAATATGAAATGAAAAATATACAGTAAATCCATTAAACCCAGTTCTGGTTCATCAGAGGGATTCTCTACCGACGCCTGAAAGACTTCATAGCCGCCATCGAAGATCTGGTTCAGGCTGTGGAGCTGAGTGGAGAGGAGGAGGAGGGAGGTCAGAGGTCAGGTGGACGCTGTCAGAGACAGTGAGGACAGACGTGCCTCCCTTGAAGAGCAGGTGGGCTTTCAGCTGGTTCTCACCTACAATGACTTTGCAGTGGAGCTTTTGGCAGAGGGCAGTTTGCCGAAGCCACGCTTCTCCTCAACAAGGCCATCGAGGAGGAAAAGGACCAGCCGGGCCTCTACCTCAACAGAGGAGGTGTGTGCGTGTGTGCGTGTGTGCGCAAACACAATGTTGTGTCTGTGAAGTTTGCCTTAGTTGTTGGTTCATCCCGAAGATGAGTGTCCAGGTGAAAGTGTCCACTTCAAAGGGCCTTCAGGTCTGAAGGACTCTCATAAGGACCCTTGGAGCTTTGTGAGGTCACAAAAAAATCCTCCCTTCTGATTGGCTGACTGGCCTGTCGTTCCAGGGTAGGAGATGAAAAACTACACTGAGATGGTTTTTGGTCTGTAAACCGCAAACATATCTTCTGATGGAGATCAAGCCCTTCAAAATAAAAGACCAGAGAAGTTCATATATATAATCTGGCCATTTAAAACGCAGCACCTTGAAGATTCCTGTTTTGTTGTCTTTGTTGTCTCATTTATAAAATAAGCAACTGTAGCAGCAGCTCCTGGCAGTGGTGATGAAAACTGAAGAGATTTTCCATGTAACCTGATAAAGCTTGGTGTGTGTGTGTGTCAGACTGTTTCTTCAGCAGGGTGAGTGGTGTTATGCTCTGGCAGACTACCAGCAGGCTGAGGAGATGATGAGCCCCGATGACCCCGACGTCCGGCCTGCGACTCGCCGTCCTCCACAACACGCTGGGCTTGTTCTGCTTCCAGGGCGGGTCAGAAATGCACACACACCCTTACGCCCAAAACAGAGAGCAATATGGGAAAAGAGTTTTTAAATGTGTGTCTGCAGGCGTTTCCAGGAGGCGGCGGACATGTTTTCTCTGGCCCTCCAGTACAACCCCAGAGCCGCTCAGTACTACGAGAACAGATCCAAGGCCTTCCGGAAACTCATGAATACAGATGGAGCCAGACGGGACCTGATCTGCCTGCTGGTCCTGGATCCCACCAACGAGGAGGTCTGCTCCTCATCTGAACCTCCTGAGACTTCACTAGTTCATAATTCAGTCAGATTCAGAATGAGTTAATGGACAGTTCATGTTCTTCTGCTCTTGTCTGACATGTTGGAAGTATCAGCAGGCCCAGTGGGAGGAACCAGCAGTAAATTGTGTGTTTGTGTGTGTAGCTGCCTCCCATGCTGATGAGTCTGTTCCCCGGCTGCAGCGCGGCTAATGTTCTGTCCGGTCCTGAAGGCCGCGCAGTCCGAGCTCAGCTGATGGAAACTGAGCAGCAGAGGTCAGCAGCACAAACACCCAGAGGACACTTCAACCCCCCCAGAATAATGACATGTTTCATCTGTAGAGCACGTGTCAAATGGCTTCATGTCCCTGACCTTAACGCTCAGAGTCAGGAGACTCAGAACCTGATCAGGACGACGTGCAGTCTTTAAGCTGAAACACTGAACAGCTAAAGTTGAACATATTATGGGTTCAGCTCAGGAAACTGAACTTAGTCGGATGGTTTGGTGTTTGCAGACTGAATGAGACGCTCCAGCGGCTGAGTCTGACTGATGTGAGCGCAGAGAGTCCATCAGGAGAGAAGCTGAAGCTGCCTGGAAACGAGGAGCGGATCCAGATGATGGTGAAGAACCTCCAGCAGGTACTTTTAATAAGATCATCACTGAAATCAGCTCTCTGACCTTAAAATGAGCAACAGCGTTAAACTATTGAAATATTGGATGAACACAAGATTTCTTTCTCTTATTCTGCTGGAAGTTTTTTATATTTATTGTACATTTTGGTTTGGAGAAAGATCTGTAGTGTGATTTTTGTAATGAAGGGGGTTCAGAATCCAGTCAGAAAAGAGCTTTGCTTCTTTCAATTTTCCTTCTCCAACTCGTCATGTGTTTATACAAAGTTAAGTTGATTTGTAATTTTTAGAAGAATCTGAATGAGTTTTACTGGAAATGAAGAAATAAAGAAATAAAACTGTGTTCTAGACTGTGTTTGGAAATGTTTGACAGGTTGTGTTAAACTCAGCCCTTTGACTGTGGCAGGCAGTGGAATCGGGCCACAACTCAATACAACCCCCCAGGACCACCCAGAGAGCCCAGCGGGACCCAGCGAGTCCAGCAGGACCCAGCGAGTCCAGCAGGACCCAGCGAGTCCAACGGGACCCAGCGAGTCCAACGAGACCCAACAAGTCCAGCAGGACCCAGCGAGTCCAACGGGACCCAGCGAGTCCAAGGACCCAGTGAGCCCAGCGGGACCCAGCGAGTCCAACGGGACCCAGCGAGTCCAACGGGACCCAACAAAACCAACAGGAGCCAGCAAGCCCAGCGGGACCCAACAAGTCCAACAGGAACCAGCGAGTCCAACGGGACCCAGCGAGTCCAACGGGACCCAACAAGGCCAACAGGAACCAGCGAGTCCAACAGGAACGAGCGAGTCCAACAGGAACCAGCGAGTCCAGGGACCCAGCGAGTCCAACGGGACCCAGCGAGTCCAACGAGACCCAACAAGTCCAACAGGAACCAGCGAGTCCAACGGGACCCAACAAGTCCAACAGGAACCAGCGAGTCCAACAGGAACGAGCGAGTCCAACAGGAACCAGCGAGTCCAGCAGGACCCAACAAGTCCAGCAGGACCCAAGTCCAACAGGAACCAGCAAGTCCGACAGGACCCAACAAAACCAACAGGACCCAGCAAGCCCAGCGGGACCCAACAAGTCCAACAGGACCCAGCAAGCCAGCCCGGGACCCAGTGAGTCCAGCAGAATCCAATGAGCCCAGCAGGACCTGTCTGCCTGGAGCTGGTCCAGACCTGCTGCAGCAGAAGCTGTGAGGCGTTTGGAGTCAGCAGAGTGAAACTGTTGTGGATTTTGTTCCTTTGTCGTGGTCTCAGACTTTGAGATGATCCCAGTGGACATTTTTTTTTGTCCACCTTGTGAGTCAAATACATCTACATAAACACACAAAGCACAGCTGTGCTGTGTTTCAGTCAGAGTTTGGTCATTAATGATCCGTCCAGAAGGTGGAAGCAGAGGAGAACTTTTGTGTGCCTCGTTACTGAGAACGTTTCACTGAATGTTGAGCTTCATCTTTATCACGCAGATGATCTGATTTGTCTAATTAACTCAGTTTAGTTGCCTAAATTTCTCACACACTGAAGGACAGAAGACTTTAAAACTTTCAATTTAGATTTTTACAGTTTAACTGAAGAACTCTGTTACACCCAAAACATTTTGTCTTTGTTTCTTCTCTTTCAGTATCAGAATTCTATCAACTCGAAATAAATCCCCATCTACAGTTATCTTGTCTGTTGTCTGAAGCCAAACGGTGTTTGATCAGATCTGTACCTGCCTGTAACGCTGATACGGTGCAGCAGGACGTCATACTGAAGCTGGATCTGAACCTCCTCGTATCTGTGTGCTGCTTGTCTGTCGTCAAAGAAACGAATCAGACATCACAAATCTTTATGAAAGCTAGAAGAAGCTGTTTGGAGAGGTGCTCAGAAAAGGAAAAGGAATTGGACTCTCCTCCTGAATCTGGATCCGATCAGGTCTGGGTCTCCTCTGGAAGCCTCCTATTCAGATGCTTGAACCTCCGCTGGCTCATCTGGATGTGAAGGAACATCAGCTCCACTTCAGTTGTTCTCTCTGAGTCCGGCCAACCTGAAGAGGAAGCTCATCTGATCCGCTTCTATCTGCTTCTATCAGCCACAAAAACAGGAAGTTCCCTTTTTAAATGAACAGGGGGTCGGACTAAAGGCCCTCGCCCTCCCACCACTTTTATTTTGACCTCACCCCACACCGTATTCTTGACCTTTGACTTGCGTCCACACAGCTGTAAAATACATTGTTTGCACAACAAAATAAAATACTGTGATTAAGTGAAATGATTATAACATTAACTGTCCTAGAAGGTCAGAAGGTCATTTCAGATCTGATCAGTTCTGTTTCATTTCACCGGATCACACCAACGTCGAGGTTTGACGTTGGTGTGATCCGGTTAAATGGCTTGGCAGATCTAAAAAGCTGTTTATGTGGCACATTTAAATAACCAAATGATTTTCTTTGGACTTGTTTTTATTGTTGTCACATTTTTGATTTTAAAAGAGCCAGGCCTCTAAAAGAGCCATCTGCACATAAATCAACTTTTAATGCTGCAGTGGAGAAAAAATCCCGGACGTTTTGGCCCTCAGCTTGGTGAACTTGGAAAAGGAATTGGGGAACCTGGCATTAAAGCTTTAGAACAGCTGCTGTTTTCGACTCATCGCAGACTGGTCCTGGGGACACGGACCTGGACTTAAGAATCTGAACTCAAAACTGAACCTCCGGGCGAAGAAACGGCGGTGGTGACTCTGGTGAAGTCAGCCCTGATCCTTGAAACCAAACAAAGAAACACCAAATCCTGAAGAACATTTCGTCTCTTTTGTCTCCGCTGACCCCAAACTAATCCTGTGTTGGATCTGATTGGCCGGATTCGGCAGCAAACAGCAGGGATGATGGGAAGTGCTGCTCTCCGAGAGGCCGCCGACCTCGCGGCGTGAACAACAGCTGAGGCAACAGCTGAGGCTCTGGGGAAGAACGTGTGGCGGGCGGGGGCTGC
This sequence comes from Echeneis naucrates, assembly GCF_900963305.1. Lineage (NCBI taxonomy): Eukaryota > Metazoa > Chordata > Actinopteri > Carangiformes > Echeneidae > Echeneis > Echeneis naucrates. The sequence continues at coordinate 23,622,108 of NC_042519.1, read as the reverse complement.
CGTCTCACCATCGACAGCGTCCTCGCTGCACAGCTGGGAGCACAAACATACCGAGCATACCAGAGTCTGTCGCAGTCGCACTTTTGCTGCTTAATTGACTCTAATGAAAATCGATACAGCACGTTTTCTTTACCTTTTCTGAGAAGGCCGCCACGGTGGAATATTGGAGGACGTGTTCTTTTCTGCTCCAGACGTCATATTTTTTATGTGTTCAGATGTATTTTTCTTTATTATGTTTCGATACCTGCTGAAATTCCGCGCCGCCGTGGAATTTGGGCGCAGAGGAGCACGGAGGGCTGTCAATCAACGCTTCCTGCGTCGACACAACACAACAAGCGTTCAGACCCTCAGAACCCGTTTCTGCTCTTATGAGGACCACGTGATCCTCAGGTTCAGTCCACCCTGAAAAGCAGTCCTCGCAGAGGCTTTGCTGAGGTTCAGGCTGGAATCTGGAAGATCCAGTTGGTGCTAGGTTTTGATGTGAAGTGTTGCAGACAGGAGAAAGTCCTGAGAAGTGCAGCAATCCTGAGCTGAATGTGTGTGGGCTGCGGCCCCTCAGCGGAGTGCTGTGGGACAGACAGTGGTCGTAAAGGAGCTGAAAAGTGTTTCACACTTGTGCAATAAAAGGCTCGAGTTACCGTCCTGTCAGGGCCGAGAGGTGCAGCCAGCCGGCCCGGTTCCTGAGTCCAGACAAAAACACCTTTCTCTGGGCACGGGAGCTGACGGCTTGGCCCCGGCTCAAAACATTCCCTGGTGGAGGAGAGGTTCATTCACGTTTTGGCCGGAGACTGTTTTGTCTAAGTTAGGCGGAACATGTTTATAGTCTTTGGGTAGTGTTCGGGGCAGGTGACGTGCACGGACGCACAACCCCCGTGTCCTCCTGAAGTGAGGCAGGAATGGGATATGTGGGTTTGGATTTGGATTAGCGCTGCTAGACTGGAGTGGGCCTTGAAGTATGTGTCAGTCAGGGTTTCTGTCAGAAGTACAAATCCACATCCAGCACGAATGCATACAAACAGGGCCATTACACTTTATTTAATTGTAAAAAATGATTAAAAGACACACATAAATAAGAACATAAATAACAATATATTAATAAAGAGACGTTACACTGTCTGAACAAAGCACACCAGGGACAGAAATCGTGGCCAAGGCTGCTGGGTCAGTGAACCGGAGTCCACCTGCTGATCCAGAAACACATCAAGACGCTTCAGTCGGGCTTCAGACTGATGTCTGGGTCGCTGCTCCGACGTCTGTAGCTCCACATGACACATTTGGCATCTCGAGGTCGGATTGAAAACGGTAAAAATGTGTTTTACAGTCTTGTAATTCTCATAACTGAATTCAGCCGCATGGTTTCTTCCCCTGAGAGAGGAGGGAAGTGGGGAGGATGTGGGGGGGGCGGACAGACAGAGGCGCGCAGACGAAAGGTCTCCCCTGAGGAACATTTCTAAAGACAATTTATATATTTTGGAGAGATAAACCATCTGCCTGTTTGTTCTTCTCATAAATTTTCCAGTCAGTTTTACTGGCTTGTCTCAGCCGCCGTCTCCCTGTTCGTGCTGTGTGTGCTGCTGCGGAGGACGCTGCCTGTCCTCAGCTCTGGACCCAGATGGCTTCTTATCGAGTCCCCCCCCATCCTTAACCTCTTCAGTTTTGGGGTCGTTGCGTCTCTTTACTGGCTGGCTGTGGCGGCGGGTGGATTGCTCCAGCCACCGCCGACCTTAAATATTCTACCAGCCAAAAAATGATGTTTTGGAGAGGAAAGAACATCCACATGATGGTTGGTTTCCTGCTGAAGTAGATGAACTTACCAGCCACGAACGAGTTTATCAGCGTTTGGCTGACAGATATTTGGTGATTTTCCCATTTTGCTCGCAGACAGCTATCTGAGACTGAAGTCCTGGACCAGGTCCTGGAGTCCTCCTGCTGCAGACGGACTGACGGACGGCTTCACTTCCAGCCGTTCATCTCTTTGAGCTTGCTGACGCTGGTCCCTTTGATGGGTGTGGAGGGTGGGGGGTTGTAGAGGGGCAGGGTGGGGGTGCTGCAGCCCCGCGCCCACGGCTTCTCAGTGGGGACCGTCCACACGGTCCGAGAGGACTTCTTCTTGGGTTTGTCCGTCTTCTCTTTTGAGGAACCGGGGGACATGGTCTGCAGAAGGGACAACAGAGGACGGGATCAGCGTCATTTCATTCGCTTTTTCATCTTCATTGCTTTCTGTTCTAAACCTGTCTTGCTTTCAACATATCCCCACAACCAGGACCGGGCCCAGGCCTCAGGACCGGACCCAGGTCTCAGAACCTGATCCAGGCCTCAAGACCGAGCCCAGGCCTCAGGACCGAGGCTTCAGTCTTGAGGACCGGACCCAGGCCTCAGAACCTGATCCAGGCCTCAAGACCGAGCCCAGTCCTCAGGACCGAGGCTTCAGCCTGAGGACCGGACCCAGTCCTCAGAACCTGATCCAGGCCTGAGGACCGGACCCAGGCCTCAGAACCTGACCCAGGCCTCAGAACTGGGCCCAGGCCTCAGGACCGGAGCCAGGCCTCAGGACCGGAGCCAGGCCTCAGGACCGACCTGACCCAGGCCTCAGAACCTGATCCAGGCCTCAGAACTGGGCCCAGGCCTCAGTCCTCTCCAGTTCTGCCGGCCTGAGGATACAGTCTGATCTACACCTGCTGCACTTCGTTTTGTTTCACTGAAGCTCTGGAATGTATCGAGGTTCTGTTCTGTTTTGTTGTTTTTCACTTTCAGTCAAACCTTTCACTTAACTTGTTTGTGACTAGAGTTAAATTTACGTTTCCCCTTCTGTTTCCTCCCTTTGGGCTGAAGGACGAGCCAGGCTGTAACACCCGTCTGGCCCAGAGTGAATCAGTCCAACTTACACAGCAGCAGAGGGTGAGGCAGCTGAGTTTAGCTGCGTTCTGTCCCGTCCCGGCGTATCGGTTTTCTTCGGCAGCAGCAGGACGAAGGACACGGCCAGAGACAGGTGGTAGAAGCTGTGGACGTAGGCGTAGTCCCACTCCTGCGGCGGAGACAACACCACGTCTTATCTCTGAGCATCATTTCATTCAGGGATGCATTTTATTTTTCTGTGGTAATCACCTCAAAGTAGAAACGCAGCATCAGAGCGAGAGCGCCGAAGCAGCAGCCTGGACCGACCTGCTGCGTGTACACGGCCTTCTCCGGGTACACCGACCTCAGCTGCTTCATCTTCTGCAGCTGGAATGACAGAAGACACTCAGTCCGAGAGCGAGGGAAGGAAGGAAGGAAGGAGA